>NW_026947002.1:0-107888 GCF_030014385.1 Trichomycterus rosablanca | reverse complement strand
ACACACGCGAGACAGATCCTGATAAGTCAGAAGAATGTCAACCGAACTGTTCACATCTTGTTCAATCGATTCAGGTACTTTACTGTTCTGTTCCTTTATTTTTTATTGTTATTTTTTAACATTACACACACTGCCAATTGCCTGTGTGTGTGTGTGTGTGTGTGTGTGTGTGTGTGTCTGTGTCTGTGTCTGTGTGTGTGTGTGTGTGTGTGTGTGTCCACGTACTCGGCCCATGAATCTCATTCTGATACCAGGGGTTACCATTCGTGTTCTTGAACGATTATTGCATTTTTGTGCTTATCATATGTTTTGTTTTGTTTTTTTTGTGTGTGTGTTGTGTGTCATAGGTTCGTGGTCTCGTGGATGTGTGGGTCGTGTGCTGCCCACCTCGGCCACGGACGGATCTTCTGCTCCAAGTCTGACTCGGATCATGTCCTGCTGAAATAAATAAATAAAAGGTAGGCAAATAGTTAGACATACACATGGATTGATGGATGCTTTACTGATCCCCAAGGAAATAAAAGTCCCTGTGGTACAATACAACACACATCATTGACATTACAAACCAGCAAAAAGGACATGTTTGAGTTTCAACCAATGGGATTCCAAACATTTGCATACGGCCAATAGGAGAGCAGACATTTGCATACTGCTACCTCCAGCCAATAGGAGAGCAAAGATTAGCATACGTCTCATTTCAATGCCACTAATTTGAATGCCGCCTCTGGTTTTAACTCTTAACCTATGAGCAAAACCCTAACCACGCCCCCAATCCAAGGCCTAACCCCAAGCTAACCCCAGACTTACTGCAAGGTGGCACCTGCTGTTTAGGTTAGGAACTGCATCTAACCCCAAGCTAACCCCAGACTTACTGAAAGCTGGCACCTGCTGTTTAGGTTAGGAACTGCATCTAACCCCACATGAAATTAAGAAACCCAAATGAAAGGGCACATTTTCTGCATAATTGCACAGCTTGTAACCCTTGTAACCAATCATGGCTACATCTCTGTAGCAAGCTTTAGGAGCTGAGAAATCGATCCAAGTTTGAATTAGGGCCTGTTTATGTAGCTGCAGACAGTTCTCTTGTCCTTTATGTTCCACGTTTCCTTAATTTTAACCATAACCTAATCCCTAATTATTCTAACCCCAACCTCAATAAACCTAATCTTAACCATTACCTAATCCCTAATTATTCTAACCCCAACCTCAATAAACCTAATCTTAACCATTACCTAATCCCTAATTACTCTAACCCCAACCTCAATAAACCTAATCTTAACCATTACCTAATCCCTAATTACTCTAACCCCAACCTCAATAAACCTAATCTTAACCATAACCTCATTCCTAATTATTCCAACCCCAACCTCAATAAGCCTAATCTTAACCATAACCTAATCCCTAATTACTCTAACCCCAACCTCAATAAACCTAATCTTAACCATTACCTAATCCCTAATTACTCTAACCCCAACCTCAATAAACCTAATCTTAACCATAACCTAATCTTAACCATCACCTAATCCCTAATTACTCTAACCCCAACCTCAATAAACCTAATCTTAACCATCACCTAATCCCTAATTACTCTAACCCCAACCTCAATAAACCTAATCTTAACCATAACCTCATTTCTAATTATTCCAACCCCAACCTCAATAAGCCTAATCTTAACCATAACCTAATCCCTAATTATTCTAACCCCAACCTCAATAGACTCATCTCAACGATGACCTTACCCCAATTATTTACCATAACCCAACCCCTAATTACTCTAACCCTAAGCTTAATAAACCTAATTTCAACCCAATTCCCAATTATTCCCGTATCTCGGACGCCTTTAGGACCAGGGTCACGGGGCTCCGATATGTCGCTCGTGCCTACGCGCGGTCCGTCGTACTCTGGTCCGGTGGGCCTACGACATCCGGTTCCCTCGCGGGACCTCCGCACGTCGTCTGGGGCCTGACGACTACTCGCGTACGCGTCGGGGCCCGTGTCTCGGCCGCCTTTCGGACCACGGTGACGGGGCTCCGATATGTCGCTCGTGGCCGGGCCCCCTCCGACGTGCTCGGTTTCGGTGCGCCTACGTCCTACGGTTCCGCCGCGGGACCCCGAAACGTGGTTTTTTGGGCCTACTCGCGTACGCGTCGGGGGCCCGTATCTCGGCCGTCTTTCCACGCGGGACCGCGGGGCTCCGATATGTCGCTGGTAGGTTGGACCTGCACGCCCTGTGCGATTTTGGAGGTCCTACGACGTTTCTTCGAATTTTCCCGATTATTTGACTGAGTGTAGACTAGGGTCAGATCGGCCGCATTCTCTTAATCCGGGAACCTTGCACCATATGGTCGCTGCTTCCCGGCTTAAGGATCTGACCTCTGCAGGGCATGTTCGGAACTGCATCGACATTAAGAAAAGGAAATAAGAAACCCGATGAAACGGCACATTTTCCAGTGTTAGTGCACAGCTTGAAGTTTGTTCTTCTGACCAATCGTTGCTACATCTATGCTGTAGCAGCCTCAAGAGCTGAGAAATCCCATTTTGAATGAATTAAAAGTCAATCGGCGTCTATCCCAGTGGGTTCGGACACCAGCTCTGAATATCCTTCATGAACATAATATCATTGTATGTTGTGTTTGTCTGGATTGAGCTTTTTACATGAAATTATTTACACACTTTATGAACAGATTTTGGAAAGCTCTTTCACTTTGCATTGGAAACACTACATTTCAAGCCGACCACTTCTCCCTGCTCACAGCTGGAAACGCACCGCTCGTTTTTAACCCTCTGCTGCCATCTACTGGACGTTTTCGGTTACAACGTCCTCATGTACTTTTAGAAGTCATACAGCACCAGTTTGTAGGACTTTCAAGGTAGAATGAACCACCTCGTACCCCCCCAACGACACCAGCTATCTTTTTTTGTACCCCCACTGCCTAATTACTTTTACTGGGCTCCAATCTTTAAGTCAGAAGAATGTCAACCGATTTTTGTACCTCATTACAAAACAAACCCCAAGCTAACCCCAGACTTACTGCAAGGTGGCACCTGCTGTTTAGGTTAGGAACTGCATCTAACCCCAAGCTAACCCCAGACTTACTGAAAGCTGGCACCTGCTGTTTAGGTTAGGAACTGCATCTAACCCCAAGCTAACCCCAGACTTACTGAAAGCTGGCACCTGCTGTTTAGGTTAGGAACTGCATCTAACCCCAAGCTAACCCCAGACTTACTGCAAGGTGGCACCTGCTGTTTAGGTTAGGAACTGCATCTAACCCCAAGCTAACCCCAGACTTACTGAAAGCTGGCACCTGCTGTTTAGGTTAGGAACTGCATCTAACCCCACATGAAATTAAGAAACCCAAATGAAAGGGCACATTTTCTGCATAATTGCACAGCTTGTAACCCTTGTAACCAATCATGGCTACATCTCTGTAGCAAGCTTTAGGAGCTGAGAAATCGATCCAAGTTTGAATTAGGGCCTGTTTATGTAGCTGCAGACAGTTCTCTTGTCCTTTATGTTCCACGTTTCCTTAATCTTAACCATCACCTAATCCCTAATTACTCTAACCCCAACCTCAATAAACCTAATCTTAACCATCACCTAATCCCTAATTACTCTAACCCCAACCTCAATAAACCTAATCTTAACCATAACCTCATTCCTAATTATTCCAACCCCAACCTCAATAAGCCTAATCTTAACCATAACCGAATCCCTAATTACTCTAACCCCAACCTCAATAGACTCATCTCAACGATGACCTTACCCCAATTATTTACCATGACCCAACCCCTAATTACTCTAACCCTAAGCTTAATAAACCTAATTTCAACCCAATTCCCAATTATTCCAACCCCAACCACAATAAACTCCATTTCAACCATAACCCAACTCCCAATTATTCTAACCCTAATCCTAATAAACCTTCCAACTAGAACCTAACCTTCATTTACACTGTCCCCAATCACAATAAATGAAATTTCAATTATAGTTCAGTCCATAATTATATCAACTCTAACCTTAATAAACCTAATTACAACTTCAACCCAATTTCCAAGTACTTTAAATTCAATACACTGAAGCTCTACTACAACCTAATCTTTGATCATCCTAGCCCTGACCCCAAATAAACTGAATTTTAACCGCAATCTAATCACCCATCATCCTAACCCCAATTTAGATTAAAACTAGACTGACTACAACCCACCCTACCTACAATTAATTCAACTTCGACCTCAATAGATATATTTCTAACCCTGACCTACCTTAACCACCTTGACCATAAATTATACAATATAATTGATTGACCTAAAACATAATTTAAAATGGAAACCCCCAAAATCAATCGATATCCTATGTAATATTAATGAAATAAAAAAGGAATAAGGAAAAAAAGGTTATACCACAAGAGGGACACCTGAGGGCGCCACAGTCAACATGAAGTCCTCGAGGATGTTTGGGTATGGATATGGACGTTTGTGTAATATTTTTTGCCACAAGCAAACCAAGAATACACACCGTAGAGAAGTTTAAAGAGCCAAGCGCGCTGAGAACACGACGGTAAACACTTTACAACATGTGTACATAACTAAACATATACTAACACCTAACTACCAGTTTATTAACAATGAATTAATACATCGACTGATAGTGAGTGCATCATGAATTATTGATGAATTAATGATATGTATACATTAACAAATTAATGAGTGACATATGAATAGACTAGGGTTAAATTGGGCCTATTCGGTGCGTACTCTCTCTTAAGCTGGGAAGCCTCGACTTCCCGGCTTGACGGAATCCTAAGGCACCGCTCATTTTTGATCCTCTGCTGCCATCTTTTGGAATAGTCATGCCACATCACTTAGTATGATTTCAGGTTTTTCAACAGCTCATATTCCAAAAAATACCAAACCTTGGCTACCTGATAAGTCAGAAGAATGTCAACCGAACTGTTCACATCTTGTTCAATCGATTCAGGTACTTTACTGTTCTGTTCCTTTATTTTTTATTGTTATTTTTTAACATTACACACACTGCCAATTGCCTGTGTGTGTGTGTGTGTGTGTGTGTGTGTGTCTGTGTCTGTGTCTGTGTGTGTGTGTGTGTGTGTGTGTGTCCACGTACTCGGCCCATGAATCTCATTCTGATACCAGGGGTTACCATTCGTGTTCTTGAACGATTATTGCATTTTTGTGCTTATCATATGTTTTGTTTTGTTTTTTTTGTGTGTGTGTTGTGTGTCATAGGTTCGTGGTCTCGTGGATGTGTGGGTCGTGTGCTGCCCACCTCGGCCACGGACGGATCTTCTGCTCCAAGTCTGACTCGGATCATGTCCTGCTGAAATAAATAAATAAAAGGTAGGCAAATAGTTAGACATACACATGGATTGATGGATGCTTTACTGATCCCCAAGGAAATAAAAGTCCCTGTGGTACAATACAACACACATCATTGACATTACAAACCAGCAAAAAGGACATGTTTGAGTTTCAACCAATGGGATTCCAAACATTTGCATACGGCCAATAGGAGTGCAGACATTTGCATACTGCTACCTCCAGCCAATAGGAGAGCAAAGATTAGCATACGTCTCATTTCAATGCCACTAATTTGAATGCCGCCTCTGGTTTTAACTCTTAACCTATGAGCAAAACCCTAACCACGCCCCCAATCCAAGGCCTAACCCCAAGCTAACCCCAGACTTACTGAAAGCTGGCACCTGCTGTTTAGGTTAGGAACTGCATCTAACCCCAAGCTAACCCCAGACTTACTGAAAGCTGGCACCTGCTGTTTAGGTTAGGAACTGCATCTAACCCCAAGCTAACCCCAGACTTACTGAAAGCTGGCACCTGCTGTTTAGGTTAGGAACTGCATCTAACCCCAAGCTAACCCCAGACTTACTGAAAGCTGGCACCTGCTGTTTAGGTTAGGAACTGCATCTAACCCCAAGCTAACCCCAGACTTACTGAAAGCTGGCACCTGCTGTTTAGGTTAGGAACTGCATCTAACCCCACATGAAATTAAGAAACCCAAATGAAAGGGCACATTTTCTGCATAATTGCACAGCTTGTAACCCTTGTAACCAATCATGGCTACATCTCTGTAGCAAGCTTTAGGAGCTGAGAAATCGATCCAAGTTTGAATTAGGGCCTGTTTATGTAGCTGCAGACAGTTCTCTTGTCCTTTATGTTCCACGTTTCCTTAATCTTAACCATCACCTAATCCCTAATTACTCTAACCCCAACCTCAATAAACCTAATCTTAACCATCACCTAATCCCTAATTACTCTAACCCCAACCTCAATAAACCTAATCTTAACCATAACCTCATTCCTAATTATTCCAACCCCAACCTCAATAAGCCTAATCTTAACCATAACCTAATCCCTAATTACTCTAACCCCAACCTCAATAAACCTAATCTTAACCATCACCTAATCCCTAATTACTCTAACCCCAACCTCAATAAACCTAATCTTAACCATCACCTAATCCCTAATTACTCTAACCCCAACCTCAATAAACCTAATCTTAACCATAACCTCATTCCTAATTATTCCAACCCCAACCTCAATAAGCCTAATCTTAACCATAACCGAATCCCTAATTACTCTAACCCCAACCTCAATAGACTCATCTCAACGATGACCTTACCCCAATTATTTACCATGACCCAACCCCTAATTACTCTAACCCTAAGCTTAATAAACCTAATTTCAACCCAATTCCCAATTATTCCAACCCCAACCACAATAAACTCCATTTCAACCATAACCCAACTCCCAATTATTCTAACCCTAATCCTAATAAACCTTCCAACTAGAACCTAACCTTCATTTACACTGTCCCCAATCACAATAAATGAAATTTCAATTATAGTTCAGTCCATAATTATATCAACTCTAACCTTAATAAACCTAATTACAACTTCAACCCAATTTCCAAGTACTTTAAATTCAATACACTGAAGCTCTACTACAACCTAATCTTTGATCATCCTAGCCCTGACCCCAAATAAACTGAATTTTAACCGCAATCTAATCACCCATCATCCTAACCCCAATTTAGATTAAAACTAGACTGACTACAACCCACCCTACCTACAATTAATTCAACTTCGACCTCAATAGATATATTTCTAACCCTGACCTACCTTAACCACCTTGACCATAAATTATACAATATAATTGATTGACCTAAAACATAATTTAAAATGGAAACCCCCAAAATCAATCGATATCCTATGTAATATTAATGAAATAAAAAAGGAATAAGGAAAAAAAGGTTATACCACAAGAGGGACACCTGAGGGCGCCACAGTCAACATGAAGTCCTCGAGGATGTTTGGGTATGGATATGGACGTTTGTGTAATATTTTTTGCCACAAGCAAACCAAGAATACACACCGTAGAGAAGTTTAAAGAGCCAAGCGCGCTGAGAACACGACGGTAAACACTTTACAACATGTGTACATAACTAAACATATACTAACACCTAACTACCAGTTTATTAACAATGAATTAATACATCGACTGATAGTGAGTGCATCATGAATTATTGATGAATTAATGATATGTATACATTAACAAATTAATGAGTGACATATGAATAGACTAGGGTTAAATTGGGCCTATTCGGTGCGTACTCTCTCTTAAGCTGGGAAGCCTCGACTTCCCGGCTTGACGGAATCCTAAGGCACCGCTCATTTTTGATCCTCTGCTGCCATCTTTTGGAATAGTCATGCCACATCACTTAGTATGATTTCAGGTTTTTCAACAGCTCATATTCCAAAAAATACCAAACCTTGGCTACCTGATAAGTCAGAAGAATGTCAACCGAACTGTTCACATCTTGTTCAATCGATTCAGGTACTTTACTGTTCTGTTCCTTTATTTTTTATTGTTATTTTTTAACATTACACACACTGCCAATTGCCTGTGTGTGTGTGTGTGTGTGTGTGTGTGTGTCTGTGTCTGTGTCTGTGTGTGTGTGTGTGTGTGTGTGTGTCCACGTACTCGGCCCATGAATCTCATTCTGATACCAGGGGTTACCATTCGTGTTCTTGAACGATTATTGCATTTTTGTGCTTATCATATGTTTTGTTTTGTTTTTTTTGTGTGTGTGTTGTGTGTCATAGGTTCGTGGTCTCGTGGATGTGTGGGTCGTGTGCTGCCCACCTCGGCCACGGACGGATCTTCTGCTCCAAGTCTGACTCGGATCATGTCCTGCTGAAATAAATAAATAAAAGGTAGGCAAATAGTTAGACATACACATGGATTGATGGATGCTTTACTGATCCCCAAGGAAATAAAAGTCCCTGTGGTACAATACAACACACATCATTGACATTACAAACCAGCAAAAAGGACATGTTTGAGTTTCAACCAATGGGATTCCAAACATTTGCATACGGCCAATAGGAGAGCAGACATTTGCATACTGCTACCTCCAGCCAATAGGAGAGCAAAGATTAGCATACGTCTCATTTCAATGCCACTAATTTGAATGCCGCCTCTGGTTTTAACTCTTAACCTAACCCTAACCCTAACCCTAACCCTAACCCTAACCCTAACCCTAACCCTAACCCGACAGCCGGGACCGGTTTGGGACCTCGGTACCCTAACCCCAACCCCTAACCCCTTAACCTAACCCTAACCCCTAACCCTAACCCTAACCACCCCCCCTCCCCCTAAAACCTAACCCTAACCTCTTAACCCTAAAAACCTAACCCTAACCTAACCTCTAAACCTAACCTTAACCACTAAACCTAACCAATAACCCCCAACTACCCCTTCCTAAACTCTACCTCCTCAACCTAACCCTAACCACCCCCCCTCCCCCTAAAACCTAACCCTAACCCTTGACCTTAACCCTAAAAACCTAACCCTAACCCTAACCTAACCTCTAAACCTAACCTTAACCACTAAACCTAACCAATAACCCCCAACTACCCCTTCTCCCCCTCCTAAACTCTACCTCCTAAACAAAATAACTCAACCTAACCCAGCCAGTGCCACCTATGCCCACTGGTTGCCACCGACTCCCCTATTTACAGAACCAACCCCACGCCCCATACTACCACCCCCATTTCCCAGAAAAGCTAACCCTACTAATAAAGGAAAGAAGAAAAAACTACCTGACATACTTACCAATCCTGGAAAAACAAAGGGATCTCCTGGGAATATAATATTTAACTAAACAAGGGAAATACTTACCTGTTTCATTAACCAAATAATGGTCAGACGTACCGAATCTACTTACCAAGACAAAAGAAGAAGGAAAAAAAGAAACATAAAACACATATATTCGATATTCTCTTGGTTTTGTAAGATTATTGTTTGTTTCATTATTAAAAATCATTAAAAAATTCGTTTTTATTTGAAAAAAGGAAAAAAATCGGATGTAGGTCACGTGTTTTCACCTACCGTCATTCAAAAAAATCTGTCTAAAAAAAATAAAGCAGAATTTGAAAAGTGCGCCTAATTATTGAATTTCTGATTGGCTGAAGATCCTCGGGGGGGCGGAGCTCACCTCGGAGAGACACGGCAGCAGAGAACGAGAGCATTTTCGAATCGAACTGCTGAGAGCAAGACCCGAGAAAACGCTTGTCCACAGAGGATAAGAACCACTACAAACAAAGAAAGATCTTTTTATTTCAAGAAAACTTAACAACAAACCTACAATCTATCGAGTCTATGCCTGATGAAGGTTTCATTCAGAAACCGAAACGTTGCAACATCCGACTCGATATAACTAGATTATTAAAAAAACGATCTTAACAATGCCGTATGATAGACCACGCGGGGAACAGAGGGGACCTTTTCCTACTCCCCGTTTCTTTCACAGTCGCAATACGGCTTCAAATAGACAAGGATCTCGCGATTTTGTGAGATTCTATGAACATGAATCCCGATCCCGTTGTTTAAATCCGTATGGACGCGAACTCGGTAGGGATCATGCGGTGCCTAGTGGACACCAACACAGACCCCGATACAGGGAACCTGACAGACCAGGACCCGGATATCTGGGGTCCGAGGTCCCTAGGGCCCGATGCCCTTTTAACCTTAATAAAAACGCACACGAGGTGTGGAAAAATAAAACACACATTCGTGGTACACAGCGTGTCTGGAGCACGGCACCTGTGGGGCAGAGAAGGACAAAGTCATTCAATCAAAATAGAACATATGGCAAAGTACCCACCAAAAACAAAGCGACTACACTAACACAACAAACCGAACAAATTAATAGGAACAGCCCTGAATACAAAAGATTCAGGGATCTTACAAAGAGACTGTTCAACCTTTTACGTTCACATCATCACGTAGAAAGGATAAAATCAGACCCAGGTACTGATTTGCCAACCTTTTCTAGATTAACTGACTACCTAACTAACGTAATAAAACCAGCCAACCCAACGCCCAGCACAAAATCCCTCTTAGAGGGGAATGCCAAAAACTGGGCCTATACTACTCGCCTCATCCTCATTGATCACTACACATTACATATTGAACAGGAGGCTGAAAAATTACAACACTTGGAAATAGAAGATTGGGAAGCAATCTTCACAATAGCAACAAAGTGGTACCAGAGGAGGTACCCAAAAAATTACTCAAAGGAGGCAATCACAAAAATGAAAACTTGGCTAATGGCATTGGGGCACGAAGGGGGCAGTGGAGGGGAGATAGAGGTAACAAGAGAACTCCCAGGAAACATTGACATTTCTAGCCAGGAGGATTTTCCTCCCCTACCTCAGCGCGGGGAGACCCCCCCGCCACGTTCCATCCCTTGGGGACCACTGTCACCCTTTCCTATCACATTGCCACCTAGGTCACCCAGAAGGTCCAAAAACAGAACTCGGACACTAATGGGAAAGAACCCAGCTGTGGCCCAGAACCACACAGAACTTAACCAAATTGAACCCTGCTCGAGCCAACAGGAATCGACAACTTGGCCGCTTATCCACGAGCGACAAGTAAACACCCGCTCTAGATCACCCCCTTTAGTGGAGGTGCACAGGGAAAACATCACCTCATCAAGGATGGAGGGTTCCACACAGGACCCTCCAGCATCCTTGAATGATCAACCAGAATTAATTGAGGTACCAGAATCTACAAATCAAATAGAGAGGGCTGTTGGCTCAGAAATAGAGCAACCAGTAGTACAAATACAACCACTGGAAAAAACAGGGCTGCCAAAACCAACAATTCCAATAGAGGGAGCCATTGGATCAGAAATAGAACAATTTAGTTCACCTATAAATCCACTGGACATGATCCCTGGAGAGGAATTGGAGACCAGTCTCTTACCAGAGCCCCTCTTAAGTCCAATAATAATGACAACCAGCTCACCAGTTACCTTTAAACCAAAAAGACATATGTCCACATGTAAGAAAACGGTGACCTGGAATTTCAGTGCCCGAAAACCGGTCTGTATCCTGGGCGACTCGAATCTTTCCAGGATCACAAGCCATACATTCGACAACGTACAGATTGATAGTTACCCAGGTGGCACATTTAGGCACATAGAGAACGTGATAAACAAAGCCACGGTCATGACAAAGGTACAAACTGTCATCTTGGCCTTCGGTATTAATCACCGCAGCCAAAAAGGTAAGGAAACTGCGGTAAAACAAATGCAGAGGGCACTGAGGGCAGCCACCAAAAAATTCCCGGGTGCAGCCATCTGGGTACCAATGGTAAATTTTTCAAACAATCTAAAAGTGGAAGAACGGAGCATGCTTACGATCTTGAACAAGCATATTAGCAAAAATGTGCCTTATTTGCCACTACTCCCAACTACACAATTCCAAGTTGTTCAGGATGACATACATTGGACACCAACATGCGCCGAGGCCATGTTGACACACTGGGCAGAAAAATTAAACTTCACGGCCCTGTGAACCCAAAACGGGGTCCACTATTGGGGGGTGAGGTTTTAAATTTAACAAAAAACTTTGCACCCACCAACAGTCAATTAAGACTATTAAATAAGGGCCTGTCATTTGTACCCACTCCAAAAATAGACAGAAACATGAAAAAACAACTCACTTTGGACATGCAACAATACCATAGGAGACTACTCCTTACAACGTACTTTAGATTTAATCAGGAATCCGATCCGCCACCCTTTACTCCTAAGTCCACGTGGACACCTAAACTCTCACAGGTCCCGAACACCATTAGGAAAATTATTAGGGCGGACAGGTTTGCGAATAAACAGCTACCTTGGGACTACAGGGAGACCCCAAACCTCGACAGAGAGGAACAACGGGCCCTGACACAATTAGGCCGGGACAAATCTATCGTTATTAAGCCAGCCGATAAAGGCAGTGTGATTGTTCTAATGGACAGAGAGGCCTACACATGGGAAGCAGAGAGGCAATTACATCAGGTAAGTTACTATAAAAAGTTGGACGAACCAATCTTTCTAAAATCTATTCCGGAAGTCCAAAATATCCTCACTAAATTACGGGAAAGGGGCTACATCAATAGGAAACAGGAGACTTACCTGAGAGGTCCAGACAATCCCCGTCCGAGAATCTTCTACCTGCTACCTAAAATACACAAGAAACCTGAGTTATGGAGTGTCCCGTTCGAAATACCACCAGGCCGCCCCATTGTCTCTGACTGTGGCAGCGAAACGTATGCCACAGCGGAGTACATTGAACATTTCCTGAACCCCATTAGTACCAAACACCCCAGCTACCTCAAGGATACCTATGATTTTATAAACAAGATAAAAAACCTTCTTCTCCCAACTGAGAGTCTTTTATTTACAATAGACATTGATAGTCTATACACCAACATTGACACACCGGCGGGCCTGGAAGCGATAAGAGAATGGTTCATCAGATACCCGGACAAACACAGACCTGATGACCTACTCCTAGAATTGCTGGAACTTAATTTGACCAAAAATGATTTTGAATTCGATTCCAAATTTTATGTACAAACAAAGGGAACGGCAATGGGGAAGAAGTTTGCCCCCTCGTACGCCAACATTTTTATGGCCCGATGGGAGGAACGGGCACTGAACAATTGGCCTTCTAAACCACTCTATTACTATAGATTCTTAGATGATATCTGGGGGATCTGGTCAGGGACACGAGATGAATTCATCGCTTTTGCAGCTCATCTCAATCAGTGTGATAAATCGATTAAGATAAAATACACACTGGATGAGTCAGAAGTTAATTTCCTTGACACCATAACCTACAAAGAGAAGGACCTAGGGGGTAGACATAAACTCCAGATCAAGGTCTTCTTCAAGGATACTGATACTCATGCGCTCCTGTTTAAATCAAGCCATCACCCAAAACATACCTTCAAAGGTATTGTGAAATCCCAATTGTTGAGATTTCACAGGATTTGTACCCAACCAGGGGATTTTTGGACAGCCAAGACAATTTTATTTAAAACTCTAGGGAAAAGAGGCTACTCCCGGTCCTTTCTCAGGGACTGTTTAAAGAAGTTCCTGGACAAGAAGAATCAGGAGGGAGCGGAAATAATCCCCCTGACAACTACCTTCTCGATGGGGAGTGTCAGACTGAACAGGCGCTTCAAAGAAAACTTCCAAAAATTTAACACAACGGACCAGGTGCTGGACCATCACAGGGTCATATCGGCCTATAGAAAGAACAAAAATCTGAGGGACATATTAGTCCACAGTAAGCTCCCGGGACTACAGGACACAAACACAAAAAAGAAAAAATCCATGCTATTAGGGCAATATAGACCTAAACGTTGGATTTCTAATCCACAAAGTAAACACCTTTACACCATTTGGCCACCCCTAAAACCCAACATCCAGAATTGTGTGTACCTAATTTACTGCAAAAAATGCAATCTACAATATGTGGGTGAGACCAGAAACACCTTGGCTACTAGATTAGCGCAACATCGATATAACATTAACAATAAAAAGGAAACACACACACTCCTGGTCCAACACTTCATAAAACATGACATTCAGTCACTAAGGGTCATGGGACTCCAACACAATACACTGTGGTCCCATAACACCCGTAGAACAATAGAAAGGGAATGGATAAATAAATTAAATTCGATACATCCATGGGGCCTTAACGAACAAGTTAGGCAGATCCAGTGAGAGAGGGGGATATGGGGATTAGTGATTGTGCTTGGTGACGTTTTTGTGGGGGACTGGAGTTGATGATTAGTGACATACGGTAGGCCAGTGCCCAACGTAGGCCCCGAACCTGCCCGACAGCCGGGACCGGTTTGGGACCTCGGTACCCTAACCCCAACCCCTAACCCCTTAACCTAACCCTAACCCCTAACCCTAACCCTAACCACCCCCCCTCCCCCTAAAACCTAACCCTAACCTCTTAACCCTAAAAACCTAACCCTAACCTAACCTCTAAACCTAACCTTAACCACTAAACCTAACCAATAACCCCCAACTACCCCTTCCTAAACTCTACCTCCTCAACCTAACCCTAACCACCCCCCCTCCCCCTAAAACCTAACCCTAACCCTTGACCTTAACCCTAAAAACCTAACCCTAACCCTAACCTAACCTCTAAACCTAACCTTAACCACTAAACCTAACCAATAACCCCCAACTACCCCTTCTCCCCCTCCTAAACTCTACCTCCTAAACAAAATAACTCAACCTAACCCTAACCCTAACCCTAACCCTAACCCTAAATTATTTACACACTTTATGAACAGATTTTGGAAAGCTCTTTCACTTTGCATTGGAAACACTACATTTCAAGCCGACCACTTCTCCCTGCTCACAGCTGGAAACGCACCGCTCGTTTTTAACCCTCTGCTGCCATCTACTGGACGTTTTCGGTTACAACGTCCTCATGTACTTTTAGAAGTCATACAGCACCAGTTTGTAGGACTTTCAAGGTAGAATGAACCACCTCGTACCCCCCCAACGACACCAGCTATCTTTTTTTGTACCCCCACTGCCTAATTACTTTTACTGGGCTCCAATCTTTAAGTCAGAAGAATGTCAACCGATTTTTGTACCTCATTACAAAACAAACCCCAAGCTAACCCCAGACTTACTGCAAGGTGGCACCTGCTGTTTAGGTTAGGAACTGCATCTAACCCCAAGCTAACCCCAGACTTACTGAAAGCTGGCACCTGCTGTTTAGGTTAGGAACTGCATCTAACCCCAAGCTAACCCCAGACTTACTGAAAGCTGGCACCTGCTGTTTAGGTTAGGAACTGCATCTAACCCCAAGCTAACCCCAGACTTACTGCAAGGTGGCACCTGCTGTTTAGGTTAGGAACTGCATCTAACCCCAAGCTAACCCCAGACTTACTGAAAGCTGGCACCTGCTGTTTAGGTTAGGAACTGCATCTAACCCCACATGAAATTAAGAAACCCAAATGAAAGGGCACATTTTCTGCATAATTGCACAGCTTGTAACCCTTGTAACCAATCATGGCTACATCTCTGTAGCAAGCTTTAGGAGCTGAGAAATCGATCCAAGTTTGAATTAGGGCCTGTTTATGTAGCTGCAGACAGTTCTCTTGTCCTTTATGTTCCACGTTTCCTTAATTTTAACCATAACCTAATCCCTAATTATTCTAACCCCAACCTCAATAAACCTAATCTTAACCATCACCTAATCCCTAATTACTCTAACCCCAACCTCAATAAACCTAATCTTAACCATAACCTCATTCCTAATTATTCCAACCCCAACCTCAATAAGCCTAATCTTAACCATAACCGAATCCCTAATTACTCTAACCCCAACCTCAATAGACTCATCTCAACGATGACCTTACCCCAATTATTTACCATGACCCAACCCCTAATTACTCTAACCCTAAGCTTAATAAACCTAATTTCAACCCAATTCCCAATTATTCCAACCCCAACCACAATAAACTCCATTTCAACCATAACCCAACTCCCAATTATTCTAACCCTAATCCTAATAAACCTTCCAACTAGAACCTAACCTTCATTTACACTGTCCCCAATCACAATAAATGAAATTTCAATTATAGTTCAGTCCATAATTATATCAACTCTAACCTTAATAAACCTAATTACAACTTCAACCCAATTTCCAAGTACTTTAAATTCAATACACTGAAGCTCTACTACAACCTAATCTTTGATCATCCTAGCCCTGACCCCAAATAAACTGAATTTTAACCGCAATCTAATCACCCATCATCCTAACCCCAATTTAGATTAAAACTAGACTGACTACAACCCACCCTACCTACAATTAATTCAACTTCGACCTCAATAGATATATTTCTAACCCTGACCTACCTTAACCACCTTGACCATAAATTATACAATATAATTGATTGACCTAAAACATAATTTAAAATGGAAACCCCCAAAATCAATCGATATCCTATGTAATATTAATGAAATAAAAAAGGAATAAGGAAAAAAAGGTTATACCACAAGAGGGACACCTGAGGGCGCCACAGTCAACATGAAGTCCTCGAGGATGTTTGGGTATGGATATGGACGTTTGTGTAATATTTTTTGCCACAAGCAAACCAAGAATACACACCGTAGAGAAGTTTAAAGAGCCAAGCGCGCTGAGAACACGACGGTAAACACTTTACAACATGTGTACATAACTAAACATATACTAACACCTAACTACCAGTTTATTAACAATGAATTAATACATCGACTGATAGTGAGTGCATCATGAATTATTGATGAATTAATGATATGTATACATTAACAAATTAATGAGTGACATATGAATAGACTAGGGTTAAATTGGGCCTATTCGGTGCGTACTCTCTCTTAAGCTGGGAAGCCTCGACTTCCCGGCTTGACGGAATCCTAAGGCACCGCTCATTTTTGATCCTCTGCTGCCATCTTTTGGAATAGTCATGCCACATCACTTAGTATGATTTCAGGTTTTTCAACAGCTCATATTCCAAAAAATACCAAACCTTGGCTACCTGATAAGTCAGAAGAATGTCAACCGAACTGTTCACATCTTGTTCAATCGATTCAGGTACTTTACTGTTCTGTTCCTTTATTTTTTATTGTTATTTTTTAACATTACACACACTGCCAATTGCCTGTGTGTGTGTGTGTGTGTGTGTGTGTGTGTGTGTCTGTGTCTGTGTCTGTGTGTGTGTGTGTGTGTGTGTGTGTCCACGTACTCGGCCCATGAATCTCATTCTGATACCAGGGGTTACCATTCGTGTTCTTGAACGATTATTGCATTTTTGTGCTTATCATATGTTTTGTTTTGTTTTTTTTGTGTGTGTGTTGTGTGTCATAGGTTCGTGGTCTCGTGGATGTGTGGGTCGTGTGCTGCCCACCTCGGCCACGGACGGATCTTCTGCTCCAAGTCTGACTCGGATCATGTCCTGCTGAAATAAATAAATAAAAGGTAGGCAAATAGTTAGACATACACATGGATTGATGGATGCTTTACTGATCCCCAAGGAAATAAAAGTCCCTGTGGTACAATACAACACACATCATTGACATTACAAACCAGCAAAAAGGACATGTTTGAGTTTCAACCAATGGGATTCCAAACATTTGCATACGGCCAATAGGAGAGCAGACATTTGCATACTGCTACCTCCAGCCAATAGGAGAGCAAAGATTAGCATACGTCTCATTTCAATGCCACTAATTTGAATGCCGCCTCTGGTTTTAACTCTTAACCTATGAGCAAAACCCTAACCACGCCCCCAATCCAAGGCCTAACCCCAAGCTAACCCCAGACTTACTGCAAGGTGGCACCTGCTGTTTAGGTTAGGAACTGCATCTAACCCCAAGCTAACCCCAGACTTACTGAAAGCTGGCACCTGCTGTTTAGGTTAGGAACTGCATCTAACCCCACATGAAATTAAGAAACCCAAATGAAAGGGCACATTTTCTGCATAATTGCACAGCTTGTAACCCTTGTAACCAATCATGGCTACATCTCTGTAGCAAGCTTTAGGAGCTGAGAAATCGATCCAAGTTTGAATTAGGGCCTGTTTATGTAGCTGCAGACAGTTCTCTTGTCCTTTATGTTCCACGTTTCCTTAATTTTAACCATAACCTAATCCCTAATTATTCTAACCCCAACCTCAATAAACCTAATCTTAACCATTACCTAATCCCTAATTATTCTAACCCCAACCTCAATAAACCTAATCTTAACCATTACCTAATCCCTAATTACTCTAACCCCAACCTCAATAAACCTAATCTTAACCATTACCTAATCCCTAATTACTCTAACCCCAACCTCAATAAACCTAATCTTAACCATAACCTCATTCCTAATTATTCCAACCCCAACCTCAATAAGCCTAATCTTAACCATAACCTAATCCCTAATTACTCTAACCCCAACCTCAATAAACCTAATCTTAACCATTACCTAATCCCTAATTACTCTAACCCCAACCTCAATAAACCTAATCTTAACCATAACCTAATCTTAACCATCACCTAATCCCTAATTACTCTAACCCCAACCTCAATAAACCTAATCTTAACCATCACCTAATCCCTAATTACTCTAACCCCAACCTCAATAAACCTAATCTTAACCATAACCTCATTTCTAATTATTCCAACCCCAACCTCAATAAGCCTAATCTTAACCATAACCTAATCCCTAATTATTCTAACCCCAACCTCAATAGACTCATCTCAACGATGACCTTACCCCAATTATTTACCATAACCCAACCCCTAATTACTCTAACCCTAAGCTTAATAAACCTAATTTCAACCCAATTCCCAATTATTCCCGTATCTCGGACGCCTTTAGGACCAGGGTCACGGGGCTCCGATATGTCGCTCGTGCCTACGCGCGGTCCGTCGTACTCTGGTCCGGTGGGCCTACGACATCCGGTTCCCTCGCGGGACCTCCGCACGTCGTCTGGGGCCTGACGACTACTCGCGTACGCGTCGGGGCCCGTGTCTCGGCCGCCTTTCGGACCACGGTGACGGGGCTCCGATATGTCGCTCGTGGCCGGGCCCCCTCCGACGTGCTCGGTTTCGGTGCGCCTACGTCCTACGGTTCCGCCGCGGGACCCCGAAACGTGGTTTTTTGGGCCTACTCGCGTACGCGTCGGGGGCCCGTATCTCGGCCGTCTTTCCACGCGGGACCGCGGGGCTCCGATATGTCGCTGGTAGGTTGGACCTGCACGCCCTGTGCGATTTTGGAGGTCCTACGACGTTTCTTCGAATTTTCCCGATTATTTGACTGAGTGTAGACTAGGGTCAGATCGGCCGCATTCTCTTAATCCGGGAACCTTGCACCATATGGTCGCTGCTTCCCGGCTTAAGGATCTGACCTCTGCAGGGCATGTTCGGAACTGCATCGACATTAAGAAAAGGAAATAAGAAACCCGATGAAACGGCACATTTTCCAGTGTTAGTGCACAGCTTGAAGTTTGTTCTTCTGACCAATCGTTGCTACATCTATGCTGTAGCAGCCTCAAGAGCTGAGAAATCCCATTTTGAATGAATTAAAAGTCAATCGGCGTCTATCCCAGTGGGTTCGGACACCAGCTCTGAATATCCTTCATGAACATAATATCATTGTATGTTGTGTTTGTCTGGATTGAGCTTTTTACATGAAATTATTTACACACTTTATGAACAGATTTTGGAAAGCTCTTTCACTTTGCATTGGAAACACTACATTTCAAGCCGACCACTTCTCCCTGCTCACAGCTGGAAACGCACCGCTCGTTTTTAACCCTCTGCTGCCATCTACTGGACGTTTTCGGTTACAACGTCCTCATGTACTTTTAGAAGTCATACAGCACCAGTTTGTAGGACTTTCAAGGTAGAATGAACCACCTCGTACCCCCCCAACGACACCAGCTATCTTTTTTTGTACCCCCACTGCCTAATTACTTTTACTGGGCTCCAATCTTTAAGTCAGAAGAATGTCAACCGATTTTTGTACCTCATTACAAAACAAACCCCAAGCTAACCCCAGACTTACTGCAAGGTGGCACCTGCTGTTTAGGTTAGGAACTGCATCTAACCCCAAGCTAACCCCAGACTTACTGAAAGCTGGCACCTGCTGTTTAGGTTAGGAACTGCATCTAACCCCAAGCTAACCCCAGACTTACTGAAAGCTGGCACCTGCTGTTTAGGTTAGGAACTGCATCTAACCCCAAGCTAACCCCAGACTTACTGCAAGGTGGCACCTGCTGTTTAGGTTAGGAACTGCATCTAACCCCAAGCTAACCCCAGACTTACTGAAAGCTGGCACCTGCTGTTTAGGTTAGGAACTGCATCTAACCCCACATGAAATTAAGAAACCCAAATGAAAGGGCACATTTTCTGCATAATTGCACAGCTTGTAACCCTTGTAACCAATCATGGCTACATCTCTGTAGCAAGCTTTAGGAGCTGAGAAATCGATCCAAGTTTGAATTAGGGCCTGTTTATGTAGCTGCAGACAGTTCTCTTGTCCTTTATGTTCCACGTTTCCTTAATCTTAACCATCACCTAATCCCTAATTACTCTAACCCCAACCTCAATAAACCTAATCTTAACCATCACCTAATCCCTAATTACTCTAACCCCAACCTCAATAAACCTAATCTTAACCATAACCTCATTCCTAATTATTCCAACCCCAACCTCAATAAGCCTAATCTTAACCATAACCGAATCCCTAATTACTCTAACCCCAACCTCAATAGACTCATCTCAACGATGACCTTACCCCAATTATTTACCATGACCCAACCCCTAATTACTCTAACCCTAAGCTTAATAAACCTAATTTCAACCCAATTCCCAATTATTCCAACCCCAACCACAATAAACTCCATTTCAACCATAACCCAACTCCCAATTATTCTAACCCTAATCCTAATAAACCTTCCAACTAGAACCTAACCTTCATTTACACTGTCCCCAATCACAATAAATGAAATTTCAATTATAGTTCAGTCCATAATTATATCAACTCTAACCTTAATAAACCTAATTACAACTTCAACCCAATTTCCAAGTACTTTAAATTCAATACACTGAAGCTCTACTACAACCTAATCTTTGATCATCCTAGCCCTGACCCCAAATAAACTGAATTTTAACCGCAATCTAATCACCCATCATCCTAACCCCAATTTAGATTAAAACTAGACTGACTACAACCCACCCTACCTACAATTAATTCAACTTCGACCTCAATAGATATATTTCTAACCCTGACCTACCTTAACCACCTTGACCATAAATTATACAATATAATTGATTGACCTAAAACATAATTTAAAATGGAAACCCCCAAAATCAATCGATATCCTATGTAATATTAATGAAATAAAAAAGGAATAAGGAAAAAAAGGTTATACCACAAGAGGGACACCTGAGGGCGCCACAGTCAACATGAAGTCCTCGAGGATGTTTGGGTATGGATATGGACGTTTGTGTAATATTTTTTGCCACAAGCAAACCAAGAATACACACCGTAGAGAAGTTTAAAGAGCCAAGCGCGCTGAGAACACGACGGTAAACACTTTACAACATGTGTACATAACTAAACATATACTAACACCTAACTACCAGTTTATTAACAATGAATTAATACATCGACTGATAGTGAGTGCATCATGAATTATTGATGAATTAATGATATGTATACATTAACAAATTAATGAGTGACATATGAATAGACTAGGGTTAAATTGGGCCTATTCGGTGCGTACTCTCTCTTAAGCTGGGAAGCCTCGACTTCCCGGCTTGACGGAATCCTAAGGCACCGCTCATTTTTGATCCTCTGCTGCCATCTTTTGGAATAGTCATGCCACATCACTTAGTATGATTTCAGGTTTTTCAACAGCTCATATTCCAAAAAATACCAAACCTTGGCTACCTGATAAGTCAGAAGAATGTCAACCGAACTGTTCACATCTTGTTCAATCGATTCAGGTACTTTACTGTTCTGTTCCTTTATTTTTTATTGTTATTTTTTAACATTACACACACTGCCAATTGCCTGTGTGTGTGTGTGTGTGTGTGTGTGTGTGTCTGTGTCTGTGTCTGTGTGTGTGTGTGTGTGTGTGTGTGTCCACGTACTCGGCCCATGAATCTCATTCTGATACCAGGGGTTACCATTCGTGTTCTTGAACGATTATTGCATTTTTGTGCTTATCATATGTTTTGTTTTGTTTTTTTTGTGTGTGTGTTGTGTGTCATAGGTTCGTGGTCTCGTGGATGTGTGGGTCGTGTGCTGCCCACCTCGGCCACGGACGGATCTTCTGCTCCAAGTCTGACTCGGATCATGTCCTGCTGAAATAAATAAATAAAAGGTAGGCAAATAGTTAGACATACACATGGATTGATGGATGCTTTACTGATCCCCAAGGAAATAAAAGTCCCTGTGGTACAATACAACACACATCATTGACATTACAAACCAGCAAAAAGGACATGTTTGAGTTTCAACCAATGGGATTCCAAACATTTGCATACGGCCAATAGGAGAGCAGACATTTGCATACTGCTACCTCCAGCCAATAGGAGAGCAAAGATTAGCATACGTCTCATTTCAATGCCACTAATTTGAATGCCGCCTCTGGTTTTAACTCTTAACCTATGAGCAAAACCCTAACCACGCCCCCAATCCAAGGCCTAACCCCAAGCTAACCCCAGACTTACTGAAAGCTGGCACCTGCTGTTTAGGTTAGGAACTGCATCTAACCCCAAGCTAACCCCAGACTTACTGAAAGCTGGCACCTGCTGTTTAGGTTAGGAACTGCATCTAACCCCAAGCTAACCCCAGACTTACTGAAAGCTGGCACCTGCTGTTTAGGTTAGGAACTGCATCTAACCCCAAGCTAACCCCAGACTTACTGAAAGCTGGCACCTGCTGTTTAGGTTAGGAACTGCATCTAACCCCAAGCTAACCCCAGACTTACTGAAAGCTGGCACCTGCTGTTTAGGTTAGGAACTGCATCTAACCCCACATGAAATTAAGAAACCCAAATGAAAGGGCACATTTTCTGCATAATTGCACAGCTTGTAACCCTTGTAACCAATCATGGCTACATCTCTGTAGCAAGCTTTAGGAGCTGAGAAATCGATCCAAGTTTGAATTAGGGCCTGTTTATGTAGCTGCAGACAGTTCTCTTGTCCTTTATGTTCCACGTTTCCTTAATCTTAACCATCACCTAATCCCTAATTACTCTAACCCCAACCTCAATAAACCTAATCTTAACCATCACCTAATCCCTAATTACTCTAACCCCAACCTCAATAAACCTAATCTTAACCATAACCTCATTCCTAATTATTCCAACCCCAACCTCAATAAGCCTAATCTTAACCATAACCTAATCCCTAATTACTCTAACCCCAACCTCAATAAACCTAATCTTAACCATCACCTAATCCCTAATTACTCTAACCCCAACCTCAATAAACCTAATCTTAACCATCACCTAATCCCTAATTACTCTAACCCCAACCTCAATAAACCTAATCTTAACCATAACCTCATTCCTAATTATTCCAACCCCAACCTCAATAAGCCTAATCTTAACCATAACCTAATCCCTAATTACTCTAACCCCAACCTCAATAGACTCATCTCAACGATGACCTTACCCCAATTATTTACCATAACCCAACCCCTAATTACTCTAACCCTAAGCTTAATAAACCTAATTTCAACCCAATTCCCAATTATTCCAACCCCAACCACAATAAACTCCATTTCAACCATAACCCAACTCCCAATTATTCTAACCCTAATCCTAATAAACCTTCCAACTAGAACCTAACCTTCATTTACACTGTCCCCAATCACAATAAATGAAATTTCAATTATAGTTCAGTCCATAATTATATCAACTCTAACCTTAATAAACCTAATTACAACTTCAACCCAATTTCCAAGTACTTTAAATTCAATACACTGAAGCTCTACTACAACCTAATCTTTGATCATCCTAGCCCTGACCCCAAATAAACTGAATTTTAACCGCAATCTAATCACCCATCATCCTAACCCCAATTTAGATTAAAACTAGACTGACTACAACCCACCCTACCTACAATTAATTCAACTTCGACCTCAATAGATATATTTCTAACCCTGACCTACCTTAACCACCTTGACCATAAATTATACAATATAATTGATTGACCTAAAACATAATTTAAAATGGAAACCCCCAAAATAAATCGATATCCTATGTAATATTAATGAAATAAAAAAGGAATAAGGAAAAAAAGGTTATACCACAAGAGGGACACCTGAGGGCGCCACAGTCAACATGAAGTCCTCGAGGATGTTTGGGTATGGATATGGACGTTTGTGTAATATTTTTTGCCACAAGCAAACCAAGAATACACACCGTAGAGAAGTTTAAAGAGCCAAGCGCGCTGAGAACACGACGGTAAACACTTTACAACATGTGTACATAACTAAACATATACTAACACCTAACTACCAGTTTATTAACAATGAATTAATACATCGACTGATAGTGAGTGCATCATGAATTATTGATGAATTAATGATATGTATACATTAACAAATTAATGAGTGACATATGAATAGACTAGGGTTAAATTGGGCCTATTCGGTGCGTACTCTCTCTTAAGCTGGGAAGCCTCGACTTCCCGGCTTGACGGAATCCTAAGGCACCGCTCATTTTTGATCCTCTGCTGCCATCTTTTGGAATAGTCATGCCACATCACTTAGTATGATTTCAGGTTTTTCAACAGCTCGTATTCCAAAAAATACCAAACCTTGGCTACCTGATAAGTCAGAAGAATGTCAACCGAACTGTTCACATCTTGTTCAATCGATTCAGGTACTTTACTGTTCTGTTCCTTTATTTTTTATTGTTATTTTTTAACATTACACACACTGCCAATTGCCTGTGTGTGTGTGTGTGTGTGTGTGTGTGTGTGTGTGTGTCTGTGTCTGTGTCTGTGTGTGTGTGTGTGTGTGTGTGTGTCCACGTACTCGGCCCATGAATCTCATTCTGATACCAGGGGTTACCATTCGTGTTCTTGAACGATTATTGCATTTTTGTGCTTATCATATGTTTTGTTTTGTTTTTTTTGTGTGTGTGTTGTGTGTCATAGGTTCGTGGTCTCGTGGATGTGTGGGTCGTGTGCTGCCCACCTCGGCCACGGACGGATCTTCTGCTCCAAGTCTGACTCGGATCATGTCCTGCTGAAATAAATAAATAAAAGGTAGGCAAATAGTTAGACATACACATGGATTGATGGATGCTTTACTGATCCCCAAGGAAATAAAAGTCCCTGTGGTACAATACAACACACATCATTGACATTACAAACCAGCAAAAAGGACATGTTTGAGTTTCAACCAATGGGATTCCAAACATTTGCATACGGCCAATAGGAGAGCAGACATTTGCATACTGCTACCTCCAGCCAATAGGAGAGCAAAGATTAGCATACGTCTCATTTCAATGCCACTAATTTGAATGCCGCCTCTGGTTTTAACTCTTAACCTATGAGCAAAACCCTAACCACGCCCCCAATCCAAGGCCTAACCCCAAGCTAACCCCAGACTTACTGAAAGCTGGCACCTGCTGTTTAGGTTAGGAACTGCATCTAACCCCAAGCTAACCCCAGACTTACTGAAAGCTGGCACCTGCTGTTTAGGTTAGGAACTGCATCTAACCCCAAGCTAACCCCAGACTTACTGAAAGCTGGCACCTGCTGTTTAGGTTAGGAACTGCATCTAACCCCAAGCTAACCCCAGACTTACTGAAAGCTGGCACCTGCTGTTTAGGTTAGGAACTGCATCTAACCCCAAGCTAACCCCAGACTTACTGAAAGCTGGCACCTGCTGTTTAGGTTAGGAACTGCATCTAACCCCACATGAAATTAAGAAACCCAAATGAAAGGGCACATTTTCTGCATAATTGCACAGCTTGTAACCCTTGTAACCAATCATGGCTACATCTCTGTAGCAAGCTTTAGGAGCTGAGAAATCGATCCAAGTTTGAATTAGGGCCTGTTTATGTAGCTGCAGACAGTTCTCTTGTCCTTTATGTTCCACGTTTCCTTAATCTTAACCATCACCTAATCCCTAATTACTCTAACCCCAACCTCAATAAACCTAATCTTAACCATCACCTAATCCCTAATTACTCTAACCCCAACCTCAATAAACCTAATCTTAACCATAACCTCATTCCTAATTATTCCAACCCCAACCTCAATAAGCCTAATCTTAACCATAACCTAATCCCTAATTACTCTAACCCCAACCTCAATAAACCTAATCTTAACCATCACCTAATCCCTAATTACTCTAACCCCAACCTCAATAAACCTAATCTTAACCATCACCTAATCCCTAATTACTCTAACCCCAACCTCAATAAACCTAATCTTAACCATAACCTCATTCCTAATTATTCCAACCCCAACCTCAATAAGCCTAATCTTAACCATAACCTAATCCCTAATTACTCTAACCCCAACCTCAATAGACTCATCTCAACGATGACCTTACCCCAATTATTTACCATAACCCAACCCCTAATTACTCTAACCCTAAGCTTAATAAACCTAATTTCAACCCAATTCCCAATTATTCCAACCCCAACCACAATAAACTCCATTTCAACCATAACCCAACTCCCAATTATTCTAACCCTAATCCTAATAAACCTTCCAACTAGAACCTAACCTTCATTTACACTGTCCCCAATCACAATAAATGAAATTTCAATTATAGTTCAGTCCATAATTATATCAACTCTAACCTTAATAAACCTAATTACAACTTCAACCCAATTTCCAAGTACTTTAAATTCAATACACTGAAGCTCTACTACAACCTAATCTTTGATCATCCTAGCCCTGACCCCAAATAAACTGAATTTTAACCGCAATCTAATCACCCATCATCCTAACCCCAATTTAGATTAAAACTAGACTGACTACAACCCACCCTACCTACAATTAATTCAACTTCGACCTCAATAGATATATTTCTAACCCTGACCTACCTTAACCACCTTGACCATAAATTATACAATATAATTGATTGACCTAAAACATAATTTAAAATGGAAACCCCCAAAATCAATCGATATCCTATGTAATATTAATGAAATAAAAAAGGAATAAGGAAAAAAAGGTTATACCACAAGAGGGACACCTGAGGGCGCCACAGTCAACATGAAGTCCTCGAGGATGTTTGGGTATGGATATGGACGTTTTGTGTAATATTTTTTGCCACAAGCAAACCAAGAATACACACCGTAGAGAAGTTTAAAGAGCCAAGCGCGCTGAGAACACGACGGTAAACACTTTACAACATGTGTACATAACTAAACATATACTAACACCTAACTACCAGTTTATTAACAATGAATTAATACATCGACTGATAGTGAGTGCATCATGAATTATTGATGAATTAATGATATGTATACATTAACAAATTAATGAGTGACATATGAATAGACTAGGGTTAAATTGGGCCTATTCGGTGCGTACTCTCTCTTAAGCTGGGAAGCCTCGACTTCCCGGCTTGACGGAATCCTAAGGCACCGCTCATTTTTGATCCTCTGCTGCCATCTTTTGGAATAGTCATGCCACATCACTTAGTATGATTTCAGGTTTTTCAACAGCTCATATTCCAAAAAATACCAAACCTTGGCTACCTGATAAGTCAGAAGAATGTCAACCGAACTGTTCACATCTTGTTCAATCGATTCAGGTACTTTACTGTTCTGTTCCTTTATTTTTTATTGTTATTTTTTAACATTACACACACTGCCAATTGCCTGTGTGTGTGTGTGTGTGTGTGTGTGTGTGTCTGTGTCTGTGTCTGTGTGTGTGTGTGTGTGTGTGTGTGTCCACGTACTCGGCCCATGAATCTCATTCTGATACCAGGGGTTACCATTCGTGTTCTTGAACGATTATTGCATTTTTGTGCTTATCATATGTTTTGTTTTGTTTTTTTTGTGTGTGTGTTGTGTGTCATAGGTTCGTGGTCTCGTGGATGTGTGGGTCGTGTGCTGCCCACCTCGGCCACGGACGGATCTTCTGCTCCAAGTCTGACTCGGATCATGTCCTGCTGAAATAAATAAATAAAAGGTAGGCAAATAGTTAGACATACACATGGATTGATGGATGCTTTACTGATCCCCAAGGAAATAAAAGTCCCTGTGGTACAATACAACACACATCATTGACATTACAAACCAGCAAAAAGGACATGTTTGAGTTTCAACCAATGGGATTCCAAACATTTGCATACGGCCAATAGGAGAGCAGACATTTGCATACTGCTACCTCCAGCCAATAGGAGAGCAAAGATTAGCATACGTCTCATTTCAATGCCACTAATTTGAATGCCGCCTCTGGTTTTAACTCTTAACCTAACCCTAACCCTAACCCTAACCCTAACCCTAACCCTAACCCTAACCCTAACCCTAACCCTAACCCTAACCCTAACCCTAACCCTAACCACGCCCCCAATCCAAGGCCTAACCCCAAGCTAACCCCAGACTTACTGCAAGGTGGCACCTGCTGTTTAGGTTAGGAACTGCATCTAACCCCAAGCTAACCCCAGACTTACTGAAAGCTGGCACCTGCTGTTTAGGTTAGGAACTGCATCTAACCCCAAGCTAACCCCAGACTTACTGAAAGCTGGCACCTGCTGTTTAGGTTAGGAACTGCATCTAACCCCAAGCTAACCCCAGACTTACTGAAAGCTGGCACCTGCTGTTTAGGTTAGGAACTGCATCTAACCCCAAGCTAACCCCAGACTTACTGAAAGCTGGCACCTGCTGTTTAGGTTAGGAACTGCATCTAACCCCACATGAAATTAAGAAACCCAAATGAAAGGGCACATTTTCTGCATAATTGCACAGCTTGTAACCCTTGTAACCAATCATGGCTACATCTCTGTAGCAAGCTTTAGGAGCTGAGAAATCGATCCAAGTTTGAATTAGGGCCTGTTTATGTAGCTGCAGACAGTTCTCTTGTCCTTTATGTTCCACGTTTCCTTAATCTTAACCATCACCTAATCCCTAATTACTCTAACCCCAACCTCAATAAACCTAATCTTAACCATCACCTAATCCCTAATTACTCTAACCCCAACCTCAATAAACCTAATCTTAACCATAACCTCATTCCTAATTATTCCAACCCCAACCTCAATAAGCCTAATCTTAACCATAACCTAATCCCTAATTACTCTAACCCCAACCTCAATAAACCTAATCTTAACCATCACCTAATCCCTAATTACTCTAACCCCAACCTCAATAAACCTAATCTTAACCATCACCTAATCCCTAATTACTCTAACCCCAACCTCAATAAACCTAATCTTAACCATAACCTCATTCCTAATTATTCCAACCCCAACCTCAATAAGCCTAATCTTAACCATAACCTAATCCCTAATTACTCTAACCCCAACCTCAATAGACTCATCTCAACGATGACCTTACCCCAATTATTTACCATAACCCAACCCCTAATTACTCTAACCCTAAGCTTAATAAACCTAATTTCAACCCAATTCCCAATTATTCCAACCCCAACCACAATAAACTCCATTTCAACCATAACCCAACTCCCAATTATTCTAACCCTAATCCTAATAAACCTTCCAACTAGAACCTAACCTTCATTTACACTGTCCCCAATCACAATAAATGAAATTTCAATTATAGTTCAGTCCATAATTATATCAACTCTAACCTTAATAAACCTAATTACAACTTCAACCCAATTTCCAAGTACTTTAAATTCAATACACTGAAGCTCTACTACAACCTAATCTTTGATCATCCTAGCCCTGACCCCAAATAAACTGAATTTTAACCGCAATCTAATCACCCATCATCCTAACCCCAATTTAGATTAAAACTAGACTGACTACAACCCACCCTACCTACAATTAATTCAACTTCGACCTCAATAGATATATTTCTAACCCTGACCTACCTTAACCACCTTGACCATAAATTATACAATATAATTGATTGACCTAAAACATAATTTAAAATGGAAACCCCCAAAATCAATCGATATCCTATGTAATATTAATGAAATAAAAAAGGAATAAGGAAAAAAAGGTTATACCACAAGAGGGACACCTGAGGGCGCCACAGTCAACATGAAGTCCTCGAGGATGTTTGGGTATGGATATGGACGTTTGTGTAATATTTTTTGCCACAAGCAAACCAAGAATACACACCGTAGAGAAGTTTAAAGAGCCAAGCGCGCTGAGAACACGACGGTAAACACTTTACAACATGTGTACATAACTAAACATATACTAACACCTAACTACCAGTTTATTAACAATGAATTAATACATCGACTGATAGTGAGTGCATCATGAATTATTGATGAATTAATGATATGTATACATTAACAAATTAATGAGTGACATATGAATAGACTAGGGTTAAATTGGGCCTATTCGGTGCGTACTCTCTCTTAAGCTGGGAAGCCTCGACTTCCCGGCTTGACGGAATCCTAAGGCACCGCTCATTTTTGATCCTCTGCTGCCATCTTTTGGAATAGTCATGCCACATCACTTAGTATGATTTCAGGTTTTTCAACAGCTCGTATTCCAAAAAATACCAAACCTTGGCTACCTGATAAGTCAGAAGAATGTCAACCGAACTGTTCACATCTTGTTCAATCGATTCAGGTACTTTACTGTTCTGTTCCTTTATTTTTTATTGTTATTTTTTAACATTACACACACTGCCAATTGCCTGTGTGTGTGTGTGTGTGTGTGTGTGTGTGTGTGTGTGTCTGTGTCTGTGTCTGTGTGTGTGTGTGTGTGTGTGTGTGTCCACGTACTCGGCCCATGAATCTCATTCTGATACCAGGGGTTACCATTCGTGTTCTTGAACGATTATTGCATTTTTGTGCTTATCATATGTTTTGTTTTGTTTTTTTTGTGTGTGTGTTGTGTGTCATAGGTTCGTGGTCTCGTGGATGTGTGGGTCGTGTGCTGCCCACCTCGGCCACGGACGGATCTTCTGCTCCAAGTCTGACTCGGATCATGTCCTGCTGAAATAAATAAATAAAAGGTAGGCAAATAGTTAGACATACACATGGATTGATGGATGCTTTACTGATCCCCAAGGAAATAAAAGTCCCTGTGGTACAATACAACACACATCATTGACATTACAAACCAGCAAAAAGGACATGTTTGAGTTTCAACCAATGGGATTCCAAACATTTGCATACGGCCAATAGGAGAGCAGACATTTGCATACTGCTACCTCCAGCCAATAGGAGAGCAAAGATTAGCATACGTCTCATTTCAATGCCACTAATTTGAATGCCGCCTCTGGTTTTAACTCTTAACCCTATGAGCAAAACCCTAACCACGCCCCCAATCCAAGGCCTAACCCCAAGCTAACCCCAGACTTACTGCAAGGTGGCACCTGCTGTTTAGGTTAGGAACTGCATCTAACCCCAAGCTAACCCCAGACTTACTGAAAGCTGGCACCTGCTGTTTAGGTTAGGAACTGCATCTAACCCCACATGAAATTAAGAAACCCAAATGAAAGGGCACATTTTCTGCATAATTGCACAGCTTGTAACCCTTGTAACCAATCATGGCTACATCTCTGTAGCAAGCTTTAGGAGCTGAGAAATCGATCCAAGTTTGAATTAGGGCCTGTTTATGTAGCTGCAGACAGTTCTCTTGTCCTTTATGTTCCACGTTTCCTTAATTTTAACCATAACCTAATCCCTAATTATTCTAACCCCAACCTCAATAAACCTAATCTTAACCATTACCTAATCCCTAATTATTCTAACCCCAACCTCAATAAACCTAATCTTAACCATTACCTAATCCCTAATTACTCTAACCCCAACCTCAATAAACCTAATCTTAACCATTACCTAATCCCTAATTACTCTAACCCCAACCTCAATAAACCTAATCTTAACCATAACCTCATTCCTAATTATTCCAACCCCAACCTCAATAAGCCTAATCTTAACCATAACCTAATCCCTAATTACTCTAACCCCAACCTCAATAAACCTAATCTTAACCATTACCTAATCCCTAATTACTCTAACCCCAACCTCAATAAACCTAATCTTAACCATAACCTAATCTTAACCATCACCTAATCCCTAATTACTCTAACCCCAACCTCAATAAACCTAATCTTAACCATCACCTAATCCCTAATTACTCTAACCCCAACCTCAATAAACCTAATCTTAACCATAACCTCATTTCTAATTATTCCAACCCCAACCTCAATAAGCCTAATCTTAACCATAACCTAATCCCTAATTATTCTAACCCCAACCTCAATAGACTCATCTCAACGATGACCTTACCCCAATTATTTACCATAACCCAACCCCTAATTACTCTAACCCTAAGCTTAATAAACCTAATTTCAACCCAATTCCCAATTATTCCCGTATCTCGGACGCCTTTAGGACCAGGGTCACGGGGCTCCGATATGTCGCTCGTGCCTACGCGCGGTCCGTCGTACTCTGGTCCGGTGGGCCTACGACATCCGGTTCCCTCGCGGGACCTCCGCACGTCGTCTGGGGCCTGACGACTACTCGCGTACGCGTCGGGGCCCGTGTCTCGGCCGCCTTTCGGACCACGGTGACGGGGCTCCGATATGTCGCTCGTGGCCGGGCCCCCTCCGACGTGCTCGGTTTCGGTGCGCCTACGTCCTACGGTTCCGCCGCGGGACCCCGAAACGTGGTTTTTTGGGCCTACTCGCGTACGCGTCGGGGGCCCGTATCTCGGCCGTCTTTCCACGCGGGACCGCGGGGCTCCGATATGTCGCTGGTAGGTTGGACCTGCACGCCCTGTGCGATTTTGGAGGTCCTACGACGTTTCTTCGAATTTTCCCGATTATTTGACTGAGTGTAGACTAGGGTCAGATCGGCCGCATTCTCTTAATCCGGGAACCTTGCACCATATGGTCGCTGCTTCCCGGCTTAAGGATCTGACCTCTGCAGGGCATGTTCGGAACTGCATCGACATTAAGAAAAGGAAATAAGAAACCCGATGAAACGGCACATTTTCCAGTGTTAGTGCACAGCTTGAAGTTTGTTCTTCTGACCAATCGTTGCTACATCTATGCTGTAGCAGCCTCAAGAGCTGAGAAATCCCATTTTGAATGAATTAAAAGTCAATCGGCGTCTATCCCAGTGGGTTCGGACACCAGCTCTGAATATCCTTCATGAACATAATATCATTGTATGTTGTGTTTGTCTGGATTGAGCTTTTTACATGAAATTATTTACACACTTTATGAACAGATTTTGGAAAGCTCTTTCACTTTGCATTGGAAACACTACATTTCAAGCCGACCACTTCTCCCTGCTCACAGCTGGAAACGCACCGCTCGTTTTTAACCCTCTGCTGCCATCTACTGGACGTTTTCGGTTACAACGTCCTCATGTACTTTTAGAAGTCATACAGCACCAGTTTGTAGGACTTTCAAGGTAGAATGAACCACCTCGTACCCCCCCAACGACACCAGCTATCTTTTTTTGTACCCCCACTGCCTAATTACTTTTACTGGGCTCCAATCTTTAAGTCAGAAGAATGTCAACCGATTTTTGTACCTCATTACAAAACAAACCCCAAGCTAACCCCAGACTTACTGCAAGGTGGCACCTGCTGTTTAGGTTAGGAACTGCATCTAACCCCAAGCTAACCCCAGACTTACTGAAAGCTGGCACCTGCTGTTTAGGTTAGGAACTGCATCTAACCCCACATGAAATTAAGAAACCCAAATGAAAGGGCACATTTTCTGCATAATTGCACAGCTTGTAACCCTTGTAACCAATCATGGCTACATCTCTGTAGCAAGCTTTAGGAGCTGAGAAATCGATCCAAGTTTGAATTAGGGCCTGTTTATGTAGCTGCAGACAGTTCTCTTGTCCTTTATGTTCCACGTTTCCTTAATCTTAACCATCACCTAATCCCTAATTACTCTAACCCCAACCTCAATAAACCTAATCTTAACCATCACCTAATCCCTAATTACTCTAACCCCAACCTCAATAAACCTAATCTTAACCATAACCTCATTCCTAATTATTCCAACCCCAACCTCAATAAGCCTAATCTTAACCATAACCGAATCCCTAATTACTCTAACCCCAACCTCAATAGACTCATCTCAACGATGACCTTACCCCAATTATTTACCATGACCCAACCCCTAATTACTCTAACCCTAAGCTTAATAAACCTAATTTCAACCCAATTCCCAATTATTCCAACCCCAACCACAATAAACTCCATTTCAACCATAACCCAACTCCCAATTATTCTAACCCTAATCCTAATAAACCTTCCAACTAGAACCTAACCTTCATTTACACTGTCCCCAATCACAATAAATGAAATTTCAATTATAGTTCAGTCCATAATTATATCAACTCTAACCTTAATAAACCTAATTACAACTTCAACCCAATTTCCAAGTACTTTAAATTCAATACACTGAAGCTCTACTACAACCTAATCTTTGATCATCCTAGCCCTGACCCCAAATAAACTGAATTTTAACCGCAATCTAATCACCCATCATCCTAACCCCAATTTAGATTAAAACTAGACTGACTACAACCCACCCTACCTACAATTAATTCAACTTCGACCTCAATAGATATATTTCTAACCCTGACCTACCTTAACCACCTTGACCATAAATTATACAATATAATTGATTGACCTAAAACATAATTTAAAATGGAAACCCCCAAAATCAATCGATATCCTATGTAATATTAATGAAATAAAAAAGGAATAAGGAAAAAAAGGTTATACCACAAGAGGGACACCTGAGGGCGCCACAGTCAACATGAAGTCCTCGAGGATGTTTGGGTATGGATATGGACGTTTGTGTAATATTTTTTGCCACAAGCAAACCAAGAATACACACCGTAGAGAAGTTTAAAGAGCCAAGCGCGCTGAGAACACGACGGTAAACACTTTACAACATGTGTACATAACTAAACATATACTAACACCTAACTACCAGTTTATTAACAATGAATTAATACATCGACTGATAGTGAGTGCATCATGAATTATTGATGAATTAATGATATGTATACATTAACAAATTAATGAGTGACATATGAATAGACTAGGGTTAAATTGGGCCTATTCGGTGCGTACTCTCTCTTAAGCTGGGAAGCCTCGACTTCCCGGCTTGACGGAATCCTAAGGCACCGCTCATTTTTGATCCTCTGCTGCCATCTTTTGGAATAGTCATGCCACATCACTTAGTATGATTTCAGGTTTTTCAACAGCTCATATTCCAAAAAATACCAAACCTTGGCTACCTGATAAGTCAGAAGAATGTCAACCGAACTGTTCACATCTTGTTCAATCGATTCAGGTACTTTACTGTTCTGTTCCTTTATTTTTTATTGTTATTTTTTAACATTACACACACTGCCAATTGCCTGTGTGTGTGTGTGTGTGTGTGTGTGTGTGTCTGTGTCTGTGTCTGTGTGTGTGTGTGTGTGTGTGTGTGTCCACGTACTCGGCCCATGAATCTCATTCTGATACCAGGGGTTACCATTCGTGTTCTTGAACGATTATTGCATTTTTGTGCTTATCATATGTTTTGTTTTGTTTTTTTTGTGTGTGTGTTGTGTGTCATAGGTTCGTGGTCTCGTGGATGTGTGGGTCGTGTGCTGCCCACCTCGGCCACGGACGGATCTTCTGCTCCAAGTCTGACTCGGATCATGTCCTGCTGAAATAAATAAATAAAAGGTAGGCAAATAGTTAGACATACACATGGATTGATGGATGCTTTACTGATCCCCAAGGAAATAAAAGTCCCTGTGGTACAATACAACACACATCATTGACATTACAAACCAGCAAAAAGGACATGTTTGAGTTTCAACCAATGGGATTCCAAACATTTGCATACGGCCAATAGGAGAGCAGACATTTGCATACTGCTACCTCCAGCCAATAGGAGAGCAAAGATTAGCATACGTCTCATTTCAATGCCACTAATTTGAATGCCGCCTCTGGTTTTAACTCTTAACCTATGAGCAAAACCCTAACCACGCCCCCAATCCAAGGCCTAACCCCAAGCTAACCCCAGACTTACTGAAAGCTGGCACCTGCTGTTTAGGTTAGGAACTGCATCTAACCCCAAGCTAACCCCAGACTTACTGAAAGCTGGCACCTGCTGTTTAGGTTAGGAACTGCATCTAACCCCAAGCTAACCCCAGACTTACTGAAAGCTGGCACCTGCTGTTTAGGTTAGGAACTGCATCTAACCCCAAGCTAACCCCAGACTTACTGAAAGCTGGCACCTGCTGTTTAGGTTAGGAACTGCATCTAACCCCAAGCTAACCCCAGACTTACTGAAAGCTGGCACCTGCTGTTTAGGTTAGGAACTGCATCTAACCCCACATGAAATTAAGAAACCCAAATGAAAGGGCACATTTTCTGCATAATTGCACAGCTTGTAACCCTTGTAACCAATCATGGCTACATCTCTGTAGCAAGCTTTAGGAGCTGAGAAATCGATCCAAGTTTGAATTAGGGCCTGTTTATGTAGCTGCAGACAGTTCTCTTGTCCTTTATGTTCCACGTTTCCTTAATCTTAACCATCACCTAATCCCTAATTACTCTAACCCCAACCTCAATAAACCTAATCTTAACCATCACCTAATCCCTAATTACTCTAACCCCAACCTCAATAAACCTAATCTTAACCATAACCTCATTCCTAATTATTCCAACCCCAACCTCAATAAGCCTAATCTTAACCATAACCTAATCCCTAATTACTCTAACCCCAACCTCAATAAACCTAATCTTAACCATCACCTAATCCCTAATTACTCTAACCCCAACCTCAATAAACCTAATCTTAACCATCACCTAATCCCTAATTACTCTAACCCCAACCTCAATAAACCTAATCTTAACCATAACCTCATTCCTAATTATTCCAACCCCAACCTCAATAAGCCTAATCTTAACCATAACCTAATCCCTAATTACTCTAACCCCAACCTCAATAGACTCATCTCAACGATGACCTTACCCCAATTATTTACCATAACCCAACCCCTAATTACTCTAACCCTAAGCTTAATAAACCTAATTTCAACCCAATTCCCAATTATTCCAACCCCAACCACAATAAACTCCATTTCAACCATAACCCAACTCCCAATTATTCTAACCCTAATCCTAATAAACCTTCCAACTAGAACCTAACCTTCATTTACACTGTCCCCAATCACAATAAATGAAATTTCAATTATAGTTCAGTCCATAATTATATCAACTCTAACCTTAATAAACCTAATTACAACTTCAACCCAATTTCCAAGTACTTTAAATTCAATACACTGAAGCTCTACTACAACCTAATCTTTGATCATCCTAGCCCTGACCCCAAATAAACTGAATTTTAACCGCAATCTAATCACCCATCATCCTAACCCCAATTTAGATTAAAACTAGACTGACTACAACCCACCCTACCTACAATTAATTCAACTTCGACCTCAATAGATATATTTCTAACCCTGACCTACCTTAACCACCTTGACCATAAATTATACAATATAATTGATTGACCTAAAACATAATTTAAAATGGAAACCCCCAAAATCAATCGATATCCTATGTAATATTAATGAAATAAAAAAGGAATAAGGAAAAAAAGGTTATACCACAAGAGGGACACCTGAGGGCGCCACAGTCAACATGAAGTCCTCGAGGATGTTTGGGTATGGATATGGACGTTTGTGTAATATTTTTTGCCACAAGCAAACCAAGAATACACACCGTAGAGAAGTTTAAAGAGCCAAGCGCGCTGAGAACACGACGGTAAACACTTTACAACATGTGTACATAACTAAACATATACTAACACCTAACTACCAGTTTATTAACAATGAATTAATACATCGACTGATAGTGAGTGCATCATGAATTATTGATGAATTAATGATATGTATACATTAACAAATTAATGAGTGACATATGAATAGACTAGGGTTAAATTGGGCCTATTCGGTGCGTACTCTCTCTTAAGCTGGGAAGCCTCGACTTCCCGGCTTGACGGAATCCTAAGGCACCGCTCATTTTTGATCCTCTGCTGCCATCTTTTGGAATAGTCATGCCACATCACTTAGTATGATTTCAGGTTTTTCAACAGCTCGTATTCCAAAAAATACCAAACCTTGGCTACCTGATAAGTCAGAAGAATGTCAACCGAACTGTTCACATCTTGTTCAATCGATTCAGGTACTTTACTGTTCTGTTCCTTTATTTTTTATTGTTATTTTTTAACATTACACACACTGCCAATTGCCTGTGTGTGTGTGTGTGTGTGTGTGTGTGTGTGTGTGTGTCTGTGTCTGTGTCTGTGTGTGTGTGTGTGTGTGTGTGTGTCCACGTACTCGGCCCATGAATCTCATTCTGATACCAGGGGTTACCATTCGTGTTCTTGAACGATTATTGCATTTTTGTGCTTATCATATGTTTTGTTTTGTTTTTTTTGTGTGTGTGTTGTGTGTCATAGGTTCGTGGTCTCGTGGATGTGTGGGTCGTGTGCTGCCCACCTCGGCCACGGACGGATCTTCTGCTCCAAGTCTGACTCGGATCATGTCCTGCTGAAATAAATAAATAAAAGGTAGGCAAATAGTTAGACATACACATGGATTGATGGATGCTTTACTGATCCCCAAGGAAATAAAAGTCCCTGTGGTACAATACAACACACATCATTGACATTACAAACCAGCAAAAAGGACATGTTTGAGTTTCAACCAATGGGATTCCAAACATTTGCATACGGCCAATAGGAGAGCAGACATTTGCATACTGCTACCTCCAGCCAATAGGAGAGCAAAGATTAGCATACGTCTCATTTCAATGCCACTAATTTGAATGCCGCCTCTGGTTTTAACTCTTAACCTAACCCTAACCCTAACCCTAACCCTAACCCTAACCCTAACCCTAACCCTAACCCTAACCCTAACCCTACTCTAACCCCAACCTCAATAAACCTAATCTTAACCATAACCTAATCTTAACCATCACCTAATCCCTAATTACTCTAACCCCAACCTCAATAAACCTAATCTTAACCATCACCTAATCCCTAATTACTCTAACCCCAACCTCAATAAACCTAATCTTAACCATAACCTCATTTCTAATTATTCCAACCCCAACCTCAATAAGCCTAATCTTAACCATAACCTAATCCCTAATTATTCTAACCCCAACCTCAATAGACTCATCTCAACGATGACCTTACCCCAATTATTTACCATAACCCAACCCCTAATTACTCTAACCCTAAGCTTAATAAACCTAATTTCAACCCAATTCCCAATTATTCCCGTATCTCGGACGCCTTTAGGACCAGGGTCACGGGGCTCCGATATGTCGCTCGTGCCTACGCGCGGTCCGTCGTACTCTGGTCCGGTGGGCCTACGACATCCGGTTCCCTCGCGGGACCTCCGCACGTCGTCTGGGGCCTGACGACTACTCGCGTACGCGTCGGGGCCCGTGTCTCGGCCGCCTTTCGGACCACGGTGACGGGGCTCCGATATGTCGCTCGTGGCCGGGCCCCCTCCGACGTGCTCGGTTTCGGTGTGCCTACGTCCTACGGTTCCGCCGCGGGACCCCGAAACGTGGTTTTTTGGGCCTACTCGCGTACGCGTCGGGGGCCCGTATCTCGGCCGTCTTTCCACGCGGGACCGCGGGGCTCCGATATGTCGCTGGTAGGTTGGACCTGCACGCCCTGTGCGATTTTGGAGGTCCTACGACGTTTCTTCGAATTTTCCCGATTATTTGACTGAGTGTAGACTAGGGTCAGATCGGCCGCATTCTCTTAATCCGGGAACCTTGCACCATATGGTCGCTGCTTCCCGGCTTAAGGATCTGACCTCTGCAGGGCATGTTCGGAACTGCATCGACATTAAGAAAAGGAAATAAGAAACCCGATGAAACGGCACATTTTCCAGTGTTAGTGCACAGCTTGAAGTTTGTTCTTCTGACCAATCGTTGCTACATCTATGCTGTAGCAGCCTCAAGAGCTGAGAAATCCCATTTTGAATGAATTAAAAGTCAATCGGCGTCTATCCCAGTGGGTTCGGACACCAGCTCTGAATATCCTTCATGAACATAATATCATTGTATGTTGTGTTTGTCTGGATTGAGCTTTTTACATGAAATTATTTACACACTTTATGAACAGATTTTGGAAAGCTCTTTCACTTTGCATTGGAAACACTACATTTCAAGCCGACCACTTCTCCCTGCTCACAGCTGGAAACGCACCGCTCGTTTTTAACCCTCTGCTGCCATCTACTGGACGTTTTCGGTTACAACGTCCTCATGTACTTTTAGAAGTCATACAGCACCAGTTTGTAGGACTTTCAAGGTAGAATGAACCACCTCGTACCCCCCCAACGACACCAGCTATCTTTTTTTGTACCCCCACTGCCTAATTACTTTTACTGGGCTCCAATCTTTAAGTCAGAAGAATGTCAACCGATTTTTGTACCTCATTACAAAACAAACCCCAAGCTAACCCCAGACTTACTGCAAGGTGGCACCTGCTGTTTAGGTTAGGAACTGCATCTAACCCCAAGCTAACCCCAGACTTACTGAAAGCTGGCACCTGCTGTTTAGGTTAGGAACTGCATCTAACCCCAAGCTAACCCCAGACTTACTGAAAGCTGGCACCTGCTGTTTAGGTTAGGAACTGCATCTAACCCCAAGCTAACCCCAGACTTACTGCAAGGTGGCACCTGCTGTTTAGGTTAGGAACTGCATCTAACCCCAAGCTAACCCCAGACTTACTGAAAGCTGGCACCTGCTGTTTAGGTTAGGAACTGCATCTAACCCCACATGAAATTAAGAAACCCAAATGAAAGGGCACATTTTCTGCATAATTGCACAGCTTGTAACCCTTGTAACCAATCATGGCTACATCTCTGTAGCAAGCTTTAGGAGCTGAGAAATCGATCCAAGTTTGAATTAGGGCCTGTTTATGTAGCTGCAGACAGTTCTCTTGTCCTTTATGTTCCACGTTTCCTTAATCTTAACCATCACCTAATCCCTAATTACTCTAACCCCAACCTCAATAAACCTAATCTTAACCATCACCTAATCCCTAATTACTCTAACCCCAACCTCAATAAACCTAATCTTAACCATAACCTCATTCCTAATTATTCCAACCCCAACCTCAATAAGCCTAATCTTAACCATAACCGAATCCCTAATTACTCTAACCCCAACCTCAATAGACTCATCTCAACGATGACCTTACCCCAATTATTTACCATGACCCAACCCCTAATTACTCTAACCCTAAGCTTAATAAACCTAATTTCAACCCAATTCCCAATTATTCCAACCCCAACCACAATAAACTCCATTTCAACCATAACCCAACTCCCAATTATTCTAACCCTAATCCTAATAAACCTTCCAACTAGAACCTAACCTTCATTTACACTGTCCCCAATCACAATAAATGAAATTTCAATTATAGTTCAGTCCATAATTATATCAACTCTAACCTTAATAAACCTAATTACAACTTCAACCCAATTTCCAAGTACTTTAAATTCAATACACTGAAGCTCTACTACAACCTAATCTTTGATCATCCTAGCCCTGACCCCAAATAAACTGAATTTTAACCGCAATCTAATCACCCATCATCCTAACCCCAATTTAGATTAAAACTAGACTGACTACAACCCACCCTACCTACAATTAATTCAACTTCGACCTCAATAGATATATTTCTAACCCTGACCTACCTTAACCACCTTGACCATAAATTATACAATATAATTGATTGACCTAAAACATAATTTAAAATGGAAACCCCCAAAATCAATCGATATCCTATGTAATATTAATGAAATAAAAAAGGAATAAGGAAAAAAAGGTTATACCACAAGAGGGACACCTGAGGGCGCCACAGTCAACATGAAGTCCTCGAGGATGTTTGGGTATGGATATGGACGTTTGTGTAATATTTTTTGCCACAAGCAAACCAAGAATACACACCGTAGAGAAGTTTAAAGAGCCAAGCGCGCTGAGAACACGACGGTAAACACTTTACAACATGTGTACATAACTAAACATATACTAACACCTAACTACCAGTTTATTAACAATGAATTAATACATCGACTGATAGTGAGTGCATCATGAATTATTGATGAATTAATGATATGTATACATTAACAAATTAATGAGTGACATATGAATAGACTAGGGTTAAATTGGGCCTATTCGGTGCGTACTCTCTCTTAAGCTGGGAAGCCTCGACTTCCCGGCTTGACGGAATCCTAAGGCACCGCTCATTTTTGATCCTCTGCTGCCATCTTTTGGAATAGTCATGCCACATCACTTAGTATGATTTCAGGTTTTTCAACAGCTCATATTCCAAAAAATACCAAACCTTGGCTACCTGATAAGTCAGAAGAATGTCAACCGAACTGTTCACATCTTGTTCAATCGATTCAGGTACTTTACTGTTCTGTTCCTTTATTTTTTATTGTTATTTTTTAACATTACACACACTGCCAATTGCCTGTGTGTGTGTGTGTGTGTGTGTGTGTGTGTGTGTGTGTCTGTGTCTGTGTCTGTGTGTGTGTGTGTGTGTGTGTGTGTCCACGTACTCGGCCCATGAATCTCATTCTGATACCAGGGGTTACCATTCGTGTTCTTGAACGATTATTGCATTTTTGTGCTTATCATATGTTTTGTTTTGTTTTTTTTGTGTGTGTGTTGTGTGTCATAGGTTCGTGGTCTCGTGGATGTGTGGGTCGTGTGCTGCCCACCTCGGCCACGGACGGATCTTCTGCTCCAAGTCTGACTCGGATCATGTCCTGCTGAAATAAATAAATAAAAGGTAGGCAAATAGTTAGACATACACATGGATTGATGGATGCTTTACTGATCCCCAAGGAAATAAAAGTCCCTGTGGTACAATACAACACACATCATTGACATTACAAACCAGCAAAAAGGACATGTTTGAGTTTCAACCAATGGGATTCCAAACATTTGCATACGGCCAATAGGAGAGCAGACATTTGCATACTGCTACCTCCAGCCAATAGGAGAGCAAAGATTAGCATACGTCTCATTTCAATGCCACTAATTTGAATGCCGCCTCTGGTTTTAACTCTTAACCTATGAGCAAAACCCTAACCACGCCCCCAATCCAAGGCCTAACCCCAAGCTAACCCCAGACTTACTGCAAGGTGGCACCTGCTGTTTAGGTTAGGAACTGCATCTAACCCCAAGCTAACCCCAGACTTACTGAAAGCTGGCACCTGCTGTTTAGGTTAGGAACTGCATCTAACCCCACATGAAATTAAGAAACCCAAATGAAAGGGCACATTTTCTGCATAATTGCACAGCTTGTAACCCTTGTAACCAATCATGGCTACATCTCTGTAGCAAGCTTTAGGAGCTGAGAAATCGATCCAAGTTTGAATTAGGGCCTGTTTATGTAGCTGCAGACAGTTCTCTTGTCCTTTATGTTCCACGTTTCCTTAATTTTAACCATAACCTAATCCCTAATTATTCTAACCCCAACCTCAATAAACCTAATCTTAACCATTACCTAATCCCTAATTATTCTAACCCCAACCTCAATAAACCTAATCTTAACCATTACCTAATCCCTAATTACTCTAACCCCAACCTCAATAAACCTAATCTTAACCATTACCTAATCCCTAATTACTCTAACCCCAACCTCAATAAACCTAATCTTAACCATAACCTCATTCCTAATTATTCCAACCCCAACCTCAATAAGCCTAATCTTAACCATAACCTAATCCCTAATTACTCTAACCCCAACCTCAATAAACCTAATCTTAACCATTACCTAATCCCTAATTACTCTAACCCCAACCTCAATAAACCTAATCTTAACCATAACCTAATCTTAACCATCACCTAATCCCTAATTACTCTAACCCCAACCTCAATAAACCTAATCTTAACCATCACCTAATCCCTAATTACTCTAACCCCAACCTCAATAAACCTAATCTTAACCATAACCTCATTTCTAATTATTCCAACCCCAACCTCAATAAGCCTAATCTTAACCATAACCTAATCCCTAATTATTCTAACCCCAACCTCAATAGACTCATCTCAACGATGACCTTACCCCAATTATTTACCATAACCCAACCCCTAATTACTCTAACCCTAAGCTTAATAAACCTAATTTCAACCCAATTCCCAATTATTCCCGTATCTCGGACGCCTTTAGGACCAGGGTCACGGGGCTCCGATATGTCGCTCGTGCCTACGCGCGGTCCGTCGTACTCTGGTCCGGTGGGCCTACGACATCCGGTTCCCTCGCGGGACCTCCGCACGTCGTCTGGGGCCTGACGACTACTCGCGTACGCGTCGGGGCCCGTGTCTCGGCCGCCTTTCGGACCACGGTGACGGGGCTCCGATATGTCGCTCGTGGCCGGGCCCCCTCCGACGTGCTCGGTTTCGGTGCGCCTACGTCCTACGGTTCCGCCGCGGGACCCCGAAACGTGGTTTTTTGGGCCTACTCGCGTACGCGTCGGGGGCCCGTATCTCGGCCGTCTTTCCACGCGGGACCGCGGGGCTCCGATATGTCGCTGGTAGGTTGGACCTGCACGCCCTGTGCGATTTTGGAGGTCCTACGACGTTTCTTCGAATTTTCCCGATTATTTGACTGAGTGTAGACTAGGGTCAGATCGGCCGCATTCTCTTAATCCGGGAACCTTGCACCATATGGTCGCTGCTTCCCGGCTTAAGGATCTGACCTCTGCAGGGCATGTTCGGAACTGCATCGACATTAAGAAAAGGAAATAAGAAACCCGATGAAACGGCACATTTTCCAGTGTTAGTGCACAGCTTGAAGTTTGTTCTTCTGACCAATCGTTGCTACATCTATGCTGTAGCAGCCTCAAGAGCTGAGAAATCCCATTTTGAATGAATTAAAAGTCAATCGGCGTCTATCCCAGTGGGTTCGGACACCAGCTCTGAATATCCTTCATGAACATAATATCATTGTATGTTGTGTTTGTCTGGATTGAGCTTTTTACATGAAATTATTTACACACTTTATGAACAGATTTTGGAAAGCTCTTTCACTTTGCATTGGAAACACTACATTTCAAGCCGACCACTTCTCCCTGCTCACAGCTGGAAACGCACCGCTCGTTTTTAACCCTCTGCTGCCATCTACTGGACGTTTTCGGTTACAACGTCCTCATGTACTTTTAGAAGTCATACAGCACCAGTTTGTAGGACTTTCAAGGTAGAATGAACCACCTCGTACCCCCCCAACGACACCAGCTATCTTTTTTTGTACCCCCACTGCCTAATTACTTTTACTGGGCTCCAATCTTTAAGTCAGAAGAATGTCAACCGATTTTTGTACCTCATTACAAAACAAACCCCAAGCTAACCCCAGACTTACTGCAAGGTGGCACCTGCTGTTTAGGTTAGGAACTGCATCTAACCCCAAGCTAACCCCAGACTTACTGAAAGCTGGCACCTGCTGTTTAGGTTAGGAACTGCATCTAACCCCAAGCTAACCCCAGACTTACTGAAAGCTGGCACCTGCTGTTTAGGTTAGGAACTGCATCTAACCCCAAGCTAACCCCAGACTTACTGCAAGGTGGCACCTGCTGTTTAGGTTAGGAACTGCATCTAACCCCAAGCTAACCCCAGACTTACTGAAAGCTGGCACCTGCTGTTTAGGTTAGGAACTGCATCTAACCCCACATGAAATTAAGAAACCCAAATGAAAGGGCACATTTTCTGCATAATTGCACAGCTTGTAACCCTTGTAACCAATCATGGCTACATCTCTGTAGCAAGCTTTAGGAGCTGAGAAATCGATCCAAGTTTGAATTAGGGCCTGTTTATGTAGCTGCAGACAGTTCTCTTGTCCTTTATGTTCCACGTTTCCTTAATCTTAACCATCACCTAATCCCTAATTACTCTAACCCCAACCTCAATAAACCTAATCTTAACCATCACCTAATCCCTAATTACTCTAACCCCAACCTCAATAAACCTAATCTTAACCATAACCTCATTCCTAATTATTCCAACCCCAACCTCAATAAGCCTAATCTTAACCATAACCGAATCCCTAATTACTCTAACCCCAACCTCAATAGACTCATCTCAACGATGACCTTACCCCAATTATTTACCATGACCCAACCCCTAATTACTCTAACCCTAAGCTTAATAAACCTAATTTCAACCCAATTCCCAATTATTCCAACCCCAACCACAATAAACTCCATTTCAACCATAACCCAACTCCCAATTATTCTAACCCTAATCCTAATAAACCTTCCAACTAGAACCTAACCTTCATTTACACTGTCCCCAATCACAATAAATGAAATTTCAATTATAGTTCAGTCCATAATTATATCAACTCTAACCTTAATAAACCTAATTACAACTTCAACCCAATTTCCAAGTACTTTAAATTCAATACACTGAAGCTCTACTACAACCTAATCTTTGATCATCCTAGCCCTGACCCCAAATAAACTGAATTTTAACCGCAATCTAATCACCCATCATCCTAACCCCAATTTAGATTAAAACTAGACTGACTACAACCCACCCTACCTACAATTAATTCAACTTCGACCTCAATAGATATATTTCTAACCCTGACCTACCTTAACCACCTTGACCATAAATTATACAATATAATTGATTGACCTAAAACATAATTTAAAATGGAAACCCCCAAAATCAATCGATATCCTATGTAATATTAATGAAATAAAAAAGGAATAAGGAAAAAAAGGTTATACCACAAGAGGGACACCTGAGGGCGCCACAGTCAACATGAAGTCCTCGAGGATGTTTGGGTATGGATATGGACGTTTGTGTAATATTTTTTGCCACAAGCAAACCAAGAATACACACCGTAGAGAAGTTTAAAGAGCCAAGCGCGCTGAGAACACGACGGTAAACACTTTACAACATGTGTACATAACTAAACATATACTAACACCTAACTACCAGTTTATTAACAATGAATTAATACATCGACTGATAGTGAGTGCATCATGAATTATTGATGAATTAATGATATGTATACATTAACAAATTAATGAGTGACATATGAATAGACTAGGGTTAAATTGGGCCTATTCGGTGCGTACTCTCTCTTAAGCTGGGAAGCCTCGACTTCCCGGCTTGACGGAATCCTAAGGCACCGCTCATTTTTGATCCTCTGCTGCCATCTTTTGGAATAGTCATGCCACATCACTTAGTATGATTTCAGGTTTTTCAACAGCTCATATTCCAAAAAATACCAAACCTTGGCTACCTGATAAGTCAGAAGAATGTCAACCGAACTGTTCACATCTTGTTCAATCGATTCAGGTACTTTACTGTTCTGTTCCTTTATTTTTTATTGTTATTTTTTAACATTACACACACTGCCAATTGCCTGTGTGTGTGTGTGTGTGTGTGTGTGTGTGTCTGTGTCTGTGTCTGTGTGTGTGTGTGTGTGTGTGTGTGTCCACGTACTCGGCCCATGAATCTCATTCTGATACCAGGGGTTACCATTCGTGTTCTTGAACGATTATTGCATTTTTGTGCTTATCATATGTTTTGTTTTGTTTTTTTTGTGTGTGTGTTGTGTGTCATAGGTTCGTGGTCTCGTGGATGTGTGGGTCGTGTGCTGCCCACCTCGGCCACGGACGGATCTTCTGCTCCAAGTCTGACTCGGATCATGTCCTGCTGAAATAAATAAATAAAAGGTAGGCAAATAGTTAGACATACACATGGATTGATGGATGCTTTACTGATCCCCAAGGAAATAAAAGTCCCTGTGGTACAATACAACACACATCATTGACATTACAAACCAGCAAAAAGGACATGTTTGAGTTTCAACCAATGGGATTCCAAACATTTGCATACGGCCAATAGGAGAGCAGACATTTGCATACTGCTACCTCCAGCCAATAGGAGAGCAAAGATTAGCATACGTCTCATTTCAATGCCACTAATTTGAATGCCGCCTCTGGTTTTAATCTTCTAACTTACCCTAACCCTAACCCTAACCCTAACCCTAACCCTAACCCTAACCCTAACCCTAACCTAAACCTAAACCTAACCCTAAACCTAATCTTAACCATCACCTAATCCCTAATTACTCTAACCCCAACCTCAATAAACCTAATCTTAACCATAACCTCATTCCTAATTATTCCAACCCCAACCTCAATAAGCCTAATCTTAACCATAACCTAATCCCTAATTACTCTAACCCCAACCTCAATAAACCTAATCTTAACCATCACCTAATCCCTAATTACTCTAACCCCAACCTCAATAAACCTAATCTTAACCATCACCTAATCCCTAATTACTCTAACCCCAACCTCAATAAACCTAATCTTAACCATAACCTCATTCCTAATTATTCCAACCCCAACCTCAATAAGCCTAATCTTAACCATAACCTAATCCCTAATTACTCTAACCCCAACCTCAATAGACTCATCTCAACGATGACCTTACCCCAATTATTTACCATAACCCAACCCCTAATTACTCTAACCCTAAGCTTAATAAACCTAATTTCAACCCAATTCCCAATTATTCCAACCCCAACCACAATAAACTCCATTTCAACCATAACCCAACTCCCAATTATTCTAACCCTAATCCTAATAAACCTTCCAACTAGAACCTAACCTTCATTTACACTGTCCCCAATCACAATAAATGAAATTTCAATTATAGTTCAGTCCATAATTATATCAACTCTAACCTTAATAAACCTAATTACAACTTCAACCCAATTTCCAAGTACTTTAAATTCAATACACTGAAGCTCTACTACAACCTAATCTTTGATCATCCTAGCCCTGACCCCAAATAAACTGAATTTTAACCGCAATCTAATCACCCATCATCCTAACCCCAATTTAGATTAAAACTAGACTGACTACAACCCACCCTACCTACAATTAATTCAACTTCGACCTCAATAGATATATTTCTAACCCTGACCTACCTTAACCACCTTGACCATAAATTATACAATATAATTGATTGACCTAAAACATAATTTAAAATGGAAACCCCCAAAATAAATCGATATCCTATGTAATATTAATGAAATAAAAAAGGAATAAGGAAAAAAAGGTTATACCACAAGAGGGACACCTGAGGGCGCCACAGTCAACATGAAGTCCTCGAGGATGTTTGGGTATGGATATGGACGTTTGTGTAATATTTTTTGCCACAAGCAAACCAAGAATACACACCGTAGAGAAGTTTAAAGAGCCAAGCGCGCTGAGAACACGACGGTAAACACTTTACAACATGTGTACATAACTAAACATATACTAACACCTAACTACCAGTTTATTAACAATGAATTAATACATCGACTGATAGTGAGTGCATCATGAATTATTGATGAATTAATGATATGTATACATTAACAAATTAATGAGTGACATATGAATAGACTAGGGTTAAATTGGGCCTATTCGGTGCGTACTCTCTCTTAAGCTGGGAAGCCTCGACTTCCCGGCTTGACGGAATCCTAAGGCACCGCTCATTTTTGATCCTCTGCTGCCATCTTTTGGAATAGTCATGCCACATCACTTAGTATGATTTCAGGTTTTTCAACAGCTCGTATTCCAAAAAATACCAAACCTTGGCTACCTGATAAGTCAGAAGAATGTCAACCGAACTGTTCACATCTTGTTCAATCGATTCAGGTACTTTACTGTTCTGTTCCTTTATTTTTTATTGTTATTTTTTAACATTACACACACTGCCAATTGCCTGTGTGTGTGTGTGTGTGTGTGTGTGTGTGTGTGTGTGTCTGTGTCTGTGTCTGTGTGTGTGTGTGTGTGTGTGTGTGTGTCCACGTACTCGGCCCATGAATCTCATTCTGATACCAGGGGTTACCATTCGTGTTCTTGAACGATTATTGCATTTTTGTGCTTATCATATGTTTTGTTTTGTTTTTTTTGTGTGTGTGTTGTGTGTCATAGGTTCGTGGTCTCGTGGATGTGTGGGTCGTGTGCTGCCCACCTCGGCCACGGACGGATCTTCTGCTCCAAGTCTGACTCGGATCATGTCCTGCTGAAATAAATAAATAAAAGGTAGGCAAATAGTTAGACATACACATGGATTGATGGATGCTTTACTGATCCCCAAGGAAATAAAAGTCCCTGTGGTACAATACAACACACATCATTGACATTACAAACCAGCAAAAAGGACATGTTTGAGTTTCAACCAATGGGATTCCAAACATTTGCATACGGCCAATAGGAGAGCAGACATTTGCATACTGCTACCTCCAGCCAATAGGAGAGCAAAGATTAGCATACGTCTCATTTCAATGCCACTAATTTGAATGCCGCCTCTGGTTTTAACTCTTAACCTATGAGCAAAACCCTAACCACGCCCCCAATCCAAGGCCTAACCCCAAGCTAACCCCAGACTTACTGAAAGCTGGCACCTGCTGTTTAGGTTAGGAACTGCATCTAACCCCAAGCTAACCCCAGACTTACTGAAAGCTGGCACCTGCTGTTTAGGTTAGGAACTGCATCTAACCCCAAGCTAACCCCAGACTTACTGAAAGCTGGCACCTGCTGTTTAGGTTAGGAACTGCATCTAACCCCAAGCTAACCCCAGACTTACTGAAAGCTGGCACCTGCTGTTTAGGTTAGGAACTGCATCTAACCCCAAGCTAACCCCAGACTTACTGAAAGCTGGCACCTGCTGTTTAGGTTAGGAACTGCATCTAACCCCACATGAAATTAAGAAACCCAAATGAAAGGGCACATTTTCTGCATAATTGCACAGCTTGTAACCCTTGTAACCAATCATGGCTACATCTCTGTAGCAAGCTTTAGGAGCTGAGAAATCGATCCAAGTTTGAATTAGGGCCTGTTTATGTAGCTGCAGACAGTTCTCTTGTCCTTTATGTTCCACGTTTCCTTAATCTTAACCATCACCTAATCCCTAATTACTCTAACCCCAACCTCAATAAACCTAATCTTAACCATCACCTAATCCCTAATTACTCTAACCCCAACCTCAATAAACCTAATCTTAACCATAACCTCATTCCTAATTATTCCAACCCCAACCTCAATAAGCCTAATCTTAACCATAACCTAATCCCTAATTACTCTAACCCCAACCTCAATAAACCTAATCTTAACCATCACCTAATCCCTAATTACTCTAACCCCAACCTCAATAAACCTAATCTTAACCATCACCTAATCCCTAATTACTCTAACCCCAACCTCAATAAACCTAATCTTAACCATAACCTCATTCCTAATTATTCCAACCCCAACCTCAATAAGCCTAATCTTAACCATAACCTAATCCCTAATTACTCTAACCCCAACCTCAATAGACTCATCTCAACGATGACCTTACCCCAATTATTTACCATAACCCAACCCCTAATTACTCTAACCCTAAGCTTAATAAACCTAATTTCAACCCAATTCCCAATTATTCCAACCCCAACCACAATAAACTCCATTTCAACCATAACCCAACTCCCAATTATTCTAACCCTAATCCTAATAAACCTTCCAACTAGAACCTAACCTTCATTTACACTGTCCCCAATCACAATAAATGAAATTTCAATTATAGTTCAGTCCATAATTATATCAACTCTAACCTTAATAAACCTAATTACAACTTCAACCCAATTTCCAAGTACTTTAAATTCAATACACTGAAGCTCTACTACAACCTAATCTTTGATCATCCTAGCCCTGACCCCAAATAAACTGAATTTTAACCGCAATCTAATCACCCATCATCCTAACCCCAATTTAGATTAAAACTAGACTGACTACAACCCACCCTACCTACAATTAATTCAACTTCGACCTCAATAGATATATTTCTAACCCTGACCTACCTTAACCACCTTGACCATAAATTATACAATATAATTGATTGACCTAAAACATAATTTAAAATGGAAACCCCCAAAATAAATCGATATCCTATGTAATATTAATGAAATAAAAAAGGAATAAGGAAAAAAAGGTTATACCACAAGAGGGACACCTGAGGGCGCCACAGTCAACATGAAGTCCTCGAGGATGTTTGGGTATGGATATGGACGTTTGTGTAATATTTTTTGCCACAAGCAAACCAAGAATACACACCGTAGAGAAGTTTAAAGAGCCAAGCGCGCTGAGAACACGACGGTAAACACTTTACAACATGTGTACATAACTAAACATATACTAACACCTAACTACCAGTTTATTAACAATGAATTAATACATCGACTGATAGTGAGTGCATCATGAATTATTGATGAATTAATGATATGTATACATTAACAAATTAATGAGTGACATATGAATAGACTAGGGTTAAATTGGGCCTATTCGGTGCGTACTCTCTCTTAAGCTGGGAAGCCTCGACTTCCCGGCTTGACGGAATCCTAAGGCACCGCTCATTTTTGATCCTCTGCTGCCATCTTTTGGAATAGTCATGCCACATCACTTAGTATGATTTCAGGTTTTTCAACAGCTCGTATTCCAAAAAATACCAAACCTTGGCTACCTGATAAGTCAGAAGAATGTCAACCGAACTGTTCACATCTTGTTCAATCGATTCAGGTACTTTACTGTTCTGTTCCTTTATTTTTTATTGTTATTTTTTAACATTACACACACTGCCAATTGCCTGTGTGTGTGTGTGTGTGTGTGTGTGTGTGTGTGTGTGTCTGTGTCTGTGTCTGTGTGTGTGTGTGTGTGTGTGTGTGTGTCCACGTACTCGGCCCATGAATCTCATTCTGATACCAGGGGTTACCATTCGTGTTCTTGAACGATTATTGCATTTTTGTGCTTATCATATGTTTTGTTTTGTTTTTTTTGTGTGTGTGTTGTGTGTCATAGGTTCGTGGTCTCGTGGATGTGTGGGTCGTGTGCTGCCCACCTCGGCCACGGACGGATCTTCTGCTCCAAGTCTGACTCGGATCATGTCCTGCTGAAATAAATAAATAAAAGGTAGGCAAATAGTTAGACATACACATGGATTGATGGATGCTTTACTGATCCCCAAGGAAATAAAAGTCCCTGTGGTACAATACAACACACATCATTGACATTACAAACCAGCAAAAAGGACATGTTTGAGTTTCAACCAATGGGATTCCAAACATTTGCATACGGCCAATAGGAGAGCAGACATTTGCATACTGCTACCTCCAGCCAATAGGAGAGCAAAGATTAGCATACGTCTCATTTCAATGCCACTAATTTGAATGCCGCCTCTGGTTTTAACTCTTAACCTAACCCTAACCCTAACCCTAACCCTAACCCTAACCCTAACCCTAACCCTAATTACTCTAACCCCAACCTCAATAAACCTAATCTTAACCATCACCTAATCCCTAATTACTCTAACCCCAACCTCAATAAACCTAATCTTAACCATCACCTCATTCCTAATTATTCCAACCCCAACCTCAATAAGCCTAATCTTAACCATAACCTAATCCCTAATTACTCTAACCCCAACCTCAATAGACTCATCTCAACGATGACCTTACCCCAATTATTTACCATAACCCAACCCCTAATTACTCTAACCCTAAGCTTAATAAACCTAATTTCAACCCAATTCCCAATTATTCCAACCCCAACCACAATAAACTCCATTTCAACCATAACCCAACTCCCAATTATTCTAACCCTAATCCTAATAAACCTTCCAACTAGAACCTAACCTTCATTTACACTGTCCCCAATCACAATAAATGAAATTTCAATTATAGTTCAGTCCATAATTATATCAACTCTAACCTTAATAAACCTAATTACAACTTCAACCCAATTTCCAAGTACTTTAAATTCAATACACTGAAGCTCTACTACAACCTAATCTTTGATCATCCTAGCCCTGACCCCAAATAAACTGAATTTTAACCGCAATCTAATCACCCATCATCCTAACCCCAATTTAGATTAAAACTAGACTGACTACAACCCACCCTACCTACAATTAATTCAACTTCGACCTCAATAGATATATTTCTAACCCTGACCTACCTTAACCACCTTGACCATAAATTATACAATATAATTGATTGACCTAAAACATAATTTAAAATGGAAACCCCCAAAATAAATCGATATCCTATGTAATATTAATGAAATAAAAAAGGAATAAGGAAAAAAAGGTTATACCACAAGAGGGACACCTGAGGGCGCCACAGTCAACATGAAGTCCTCGAGGATGTTTGGGTATGGATATGGACGTTTGTGTAATATTTTTTGCCACAAGCAAACCAAGAATACACACCGTAGAGAAGTTTAAAGAGCCAAGCGCGCTGAGAACACGACGGTAAACACTTTACAACATGTGTACATAACTAAACATATACTAACACCTAACTACCAGTTTATTAACAATGAATTAATACATCGACTGATAGTGAGTGCATCATGAATTATTGATGAATTAATGATATGTATACATTAACAAATTAATGAGTGACATATGAATAGACTAGGGTTAAATTGGGCCTATTCGGTGCGTACTCTCTCTTAAGCTGGGAAGCCTCGACTTCCCGGCTTGACGGAATCCTAAGGCACCGCTCATTTTTGATCCTCTGCTTCCATCTTTTGGAATAGTCATGCCACATCACTTAGTATGATTTCAGGTTTTTCAACAGCTCGTATTCCAAAAAATACCAAACCTTGGCTACCTGATAAGTCAGAAGAATGTCAACCGAACTGTTCACATCTTGTTCAATCGATTCAGGTACTTTACTGTTCTGTTCCTTTATTTTTTATTGTTATTTTTTAACATTACACACACTGCCAATTGCCTGTGTGTGTGTGTGTGTGTGTGTGTGTGTGTGTGTGTGTGTGTGTCTGTGTCTGTGTCTGTGTGTGTGTGTGTGTGTGTGTGTGTCCACGTACTCGGCCCATGAATCTCATTCTGATACCAGGGGTTACCATTCGTGTTCTTGAACGATTATTGCATTTTTGTGCTTATCATATGTTTTGTTTTGTTTTTTTTGTGTGTGTGTTGTGTGTCATAGGTTCGTGGTCTCGTGGATGTGTGGGTCGTGTGCTGCCCACCTCGGCCACGGACGGATCTTCTGCTCCAAGTCTGACTCGGATCATGTCCTGCTGAAATAAATAAATAAAAGGTAGGCAAATAGTTAGACATACACATGGATTGATGGATGCTTTACTGATCCCCAAGGAAATAAAAGTCCCTGTGGTACAATACAACACACATCATTGACATTACAAACCAGCAAAAAGGACATGTTTGAGTTTCAACCAATGGGATTCCAAACATTTGCATACGGCCAATAGGAGAGCAGACATTTGCATACTGCTACCTCCAGCCAATAGGAGAGCAAAGATTAGCATACGTCTCATTTCAATGCCACTAATTTGAATGCCGCCTCTGGTTTTAACTCTTAACCTATGAGCAAAACCCTAACCACGCCCCCAATCCAAGGCCTAACCCCAAGCTAACCCCAGACTTACTGAAAGCTGGCACCTGCTGTTTAGGTTAGGAACTGCATCTAACCCCAAGCTAACCCCAGACTTACTGAAAGCTGGCACCTGCTGTTTAGGTTAGGAACTGCATCTAACCCCAAGCTAACCCCAGACTTACTGAAAGCTGGCACCTGCTGTTTAGGTTAGGAACTGCATCTAACCCCAAGCTAACCCCAGACTTACTGAAAGCTGGCACCTGCTGTTTAGGTTAGGAACTGCATCTAACCCCAAGCTAACCCCAGACTTACTGAAAGCTGGCACCTGCTGTTTAGGTTAGGAACTGCATCTAACCCCACATGAAATTAAGAAACCCAAATGAAAGGGCACATTTTCTGCATAATTGCACAGCTTGTAACCCTTGTAACCAATCATGGCTACATCTCTGTAGCAAGCTTTAGGAGCTGAGAAATCGATCCAAGTTTGAATTAGGGCCTGTTTATGTAGCTGCAGACAGTTCTCTTGTCCTTTATGTTCCACGTTTCCTTAATCTTAACCATCACCTAATCCCTAATTACTCTAACCCCAACCTCAATAAACCTAATCTTAACCATCACCTAATCCCTAATTACTCTAACCCCAACCTCAATAAACCTAATCTTAACCATAACCTCATTCCTAATTATTCCAACCCCAACCTCAATAAGCCTAATCTTAACCATAACCTAATCCCTAATTACTCTAACCCCAACCTCAATAAACCTAATCTTAACCATCACCTAATCCCTAATTACTCTAACCCCAACCTCAATAAACCTAATCTTAACCATCACCTAATCCCTAATTACTCTAACCCCAACCTCAATAAACCTAATCTTAACCATAACCTCATTCCTAATTATTCCAACCCCAACCTCAATAAGCCTAATCTTAACCATAACCTAATCCCTAATTACTCTAACCCCAACCTCAATAGACTCATCTCAACGATGACCTTACCCCAATTATTTACCATAACCCAACCCCTAATTACTCTAACCCTAAGCTTAATAAACCTAATTTCAACCCAATTCCCAATTATTCCAACCCCAACCACAATAAACTCCATTTCAACCATAACCCAACTCCCAATTATTCTAACCCTAATCCTAATAAACCTTCCAACTAGAACCTAACCTTCATTTACACTGTCCCCAATCACAATAAATGAAATTTCAATTATAGTTCAGTCCATAATTATATCAACTCTAACCTTAATAAACCTAATTACAACTTCAACCCAATTTCCAAGTACTTTAAATTCAATACACTGAAGCTCTACTACAACCTAATCTTTGATCATCCTAGCCCTGACCCCAAATAAACTGAATTTTAACCGCAATCTAATCACCCATCATCCTAACCCCAATTTAGATTAAAACTAGACTGACTACAACCCACCCTACCTACAATTAATTCAACTTCGACCTCAATAGATATATTTCTAACCCTGACCTACCTTAACCACCTTGACCATAAATTATACAATATAATTGATTGACCTAAAACATAATTTAAAATGGAAACCCCCAAAATCAATCGATATCCTATGTAATATTAATGAAATAAAAAAGGAATAAGGAAAAAAAGGTTATACCACAAGAGGGACACCTGAGGGCGCCACAGTCAACATGAAGTCCTCGAGGATGTTTGGGTATGGATATGGACGTTTGTGTAATATTTTTTGCCACAAGCAAACCAAGAATACACACCGTAGAGAAGTTTAAAGAGCCAAGCGCGCTGAGAACACGACGGTAAACACTTTACAACATGTGTACATAACTAAACATATACTAACACCTAACTACCAGTTTATTAACAATGAATTAATACATCGACTGATAGTGAGTGCATCATGAATTATTGATGAATTAATGATATGTATACATTAACAAATTAATGAGTGACATATGAATAGACTAGGGTTAAATTGGGCCTATTCGGTGCGTACTCTCTCTTAAGCTGGGAAGCCTCGACTTCCCGGCTTGACGGAATCCTAAGGCACCGCTCATTTTTGATCCTCTGCTGCCATCTTTTGGAATAGTCATGCCACATCACTTAGTATGATTTCAGGTTTTTCAACAGCTCGTATTCCAAAAAATACCAAACCTTGGCTACCTGATAAGTCAGAAGAATGTCAACCGAACTGTTCACATCTTGTTCAATCGATTCAGGTACTTTACTGTTCTGTTCCTTTATTTTTTATTGTTATTTTTTAACATTACACACACTGCCAATTGCCTGTGTGTGTGTGTGTGTGTGTGTGTGTGTGTGTGTGTGTCTGTGTCTGTGTCTGTGTGTGTGTGTGTGTGTGTGTGTGTGTCCACGTACTCGGCCCATGAATCTCATTCTGATACCAGGGGTTACCATTCGTGTTCTTGAACGATTATTGCATTTTTGTGCTTATCATATGTTTTGTTTTGTTTTTTTTGTGTGTGTGTTGTGTGTCATAGGTTCGTGGTCTCGTGGATGTGTGGGTCGTGTGCTGCCCACCTCGGCCACGGACGGATCTTCTGCTCCAAGTCTGACTCGGATCATGTCCTGCTGAAATAAATAAATAAAAGGTAGGCAAATAGTTAGACATACACATGGATTGATGGATGCTTTACTGATCCCCAAGGAAATAAAAGTCCCTGTGGTACAATACAACACACATCATTGACATTACAAACCAGCAAAAAGGACATGTTTGAGTTTCAACCAATGGGATTCCAAACATTTGCATACGGCCAATAGGAGAGCAGACATTTGCATACTGCTACCTCCAGCCAATAGGAGAGCAAAGATTAGCATACGTCTCATTTCAATGCCACTAATTTGAATGCCGCCTCTGGTTTTAACTCTTAACCTATGAGCAAAACCCTAACCACGCCCCCAATCCAAGGCCTAACCCCAAGCTAACCCCAGACTTACTGAAAGCTGGCACCTGCTGTTTAGGTTAGGAACTGCATCTAACCCCAAGCTAACCCCAGACTTACTGAAAGCTGGCACCTGCTGTTTAGGTTAGGAACTGCATCTAACCCCAAGCTAACCCCAGACTTACTGAAAGCTGGCACCTGCTGTTTAGGTTAGGAACTGCATCTAACCCCAAGCTAACCCCAGACTTACTGAAAGCTGGCACCTGCTGTTTAGGTTAGGAACTGCATCTAACCCCAAGCTAACCCCAGACTTACTGAAAGCTGGCACCTGCTGTTTAGGTTAGGAACTGCATCTAACCCCACATGAAATTAAGAAACCCAAATGAAAGGGCACATTTTCTGCATAATTGCACAGCTTGTAACCCTTGTAACCAATCATGGCTACATCTCTGTAGCAAGCTTTAGGAGCTGAGAAATCGATCCAAGTTTGAATTAGGGCCTGTTTATGTAGCTGCAGACAGTTCTCTTGTCCTTTATGTTCCACGTTTCCTTAATCTTAACCATCACCTAATCCCTAATTACTCTAACCCCAACCTCAATAAACCTAATCTTAACCATCACCTAATCCCTAATTACTCTAACCCCAACCTCAATAAACCTAATCTTAACCATAACCTCATTCCTAATTATTCCAACCCCAACCTCAATAAGCCTAATCTTAACCATAACCTAATCCCTAATTACTCTAACCCCAACCTCAATAAACCTAATCTTAACCATCACCTAATCCCTAATTACTCTAACCCCAACCTCAATAAACCTAATCTTAACCATCACCTAATCCCTAATTACTCTAACCCCAACCTCAATAAACCTAATCTTAACCATAACCTCATTCCTAATTATTCCAACCCCAACCTCAATAAGCCTAATCTTAACCATAACCTAATCCCTAATTACTCTAACCCCAACCTCAATAGACTCATCTCAACGATGACCTTACCCCAATTATTTACCATAACCCAACCCCTAATTACTCTAACCCTAAGCTTAATAAACCTAATTTCAACCCAATTCCCAATTATTCCAACCCCAACCACAATAAACTCCATTTCAACCATAACCCAACTCCCAATTATTCTAACCCTAATCCTAATAAACCTTCCAACTAGAACCTAACCTTCATTTACACTGTCCCCAATCACAATAAATGAAATTTCAATTATAGTTCAGTCCATAATTATATCAACTCTAACCTTAATAAACCTAATTACAACTTCAACCCAATTTCCAAGTACTTTAAATTCAATACACTGAAGCTCTACTACAACCTAATCTTTGATCATCCTAGCCCTGACCCCAAATAAACTGAATTTTAACCGCAATCTAATCACCCATCATCCTAACCCCAATTTAGATTAAAACTAGACTGACTACAACCCACCCTACCTACAATTAATTCAACTTCGACCTCAATAGATATATTTCTAACCCTGACCTACCTTAACCACCTTGACCATAAATTATACAATATAATTGATTGACCTAAAACATAATTTAAAATGGAAACCCCCAAAATAAATCGATATCCTATGTAATATTAATGAAATAAAAAAGGAATAAGGAAAAAAAGGTTATACCACAAGAGGGACACCTGAGGGCGCCACAGTCAACATGAAGTCCTCGAGGATGTTTGGGTATGGATATGGACGTTTGTGTAATATTTTTTGCCACAAGCAAACCAAGAATACACACCGTAGAGAAGTTTAAAGAGCCAAGCGCGCTGAGAACACGACGGTAAACACTTTACAACATGTGTACATAACTAAACATATACTAACACCTAACTACCAGTTTATTAACAATGAATTAATACATCGACTGATAGTGAGTGCATCATGAATTATTGATGAATTAATGATATGTATACATTAACAAATTAATGAGTGACATATGAATAGACTAGGGTTAAATTGGGCCTATTCGGTGCGTACTCTCTCTTAAGCTGGGAAGCCTCGACTTCCCGGCTTGACGGAATCCTAAGGCACCGCTCATTTTTGATCCTCTGCTGCCATCTTTTGGAATAGTCATGCCACATCACTTAGTATGATTTCAGGTTTTTCAACAGCTCGTATTCCAAAAAATACCAAACCTTGGCTACCTGATAAGTCAGAAGAATGTCAACCGAACTGTTCACATCTTGTTCAATCGATTCAGGTACTTTACTGTTCTGTTCCTTTATTTTTTATTGTTATTTTTTAACATTACACACACTGCCAATTGCCTGTGTGTGTGTGTGTGTGTGTGTGTGTGTGTGTGTGTGTCTGTGTCTGTGTCTGTGTGTGTGTGTGTGTGTGTGTGTGTGTCCACGTACTCGGCCCATGAATCTCATTCTGATACCAGGGGTTACCATTCGTGTTCTTGAACGATTATTGCATTTTTGTGCTTATCATATGTTTTGTTTTGTTTTTTTTGTGTGTGTGTTGTGTGTCATAGGTTCGTGGTCTCGTGGATGTGTGGGTCGTGTGCTGCCCACCTCGGCCACGGACGGATCTTCTGCTCCAAGTCTGACTCGGATCATGTCCTGCTGAAATAAATAAATAAAAGGTAGGCAAATAGTTAGACATACACATGGATTGATGGATGCTTTACTGATCCCCAAGGAAATAAAAGTCCCTGTGGTACAATACAACACACATCATTGACATTACAAACCAGCAAAAAGGACATGTTTGAGTTTCAACCAATGGGATTCCAAACATTTGCATACGGCCAATAGGAGAGCAGACATTTGCATACTGCTACCTCCAGCCAATAGGAGAGCAAAGATTAGCATACGTCTCATTTCAATGCCACTAATTTGAATGCCGCCTCTGGTTTTAACTCTTAACCTATGAGCAAAACCCTAACCACGCCCCCAATCCAAGGCCTAACCCCAAGCTAACCCCAGACTTACTGAAAGCTGGCACCTGCTGTTTAGGTTAGGAACTGCATCTAACCCCAAGCTAACCCCAGACTTACTGAAAGCTGGCACCTGCTGTTTAGGTTAGGAACTGCATCTAACCCCAAGCTAACCCCAGACTTACTGAAAGCTGGCACCTGCTGTTTAGGTTAGGAACTGCATCTAACCCCAAGCTAACCCCAGACTTACTGAAAGCTGGCACCTGCTGTTTAGGTTAGGAACTGCATCTAACCCCAAGCTAACCCCAGACTTACTGAAAGCTGGCACCTGCTGTTTAGGTTAGGAACTGCATCTAACCCCACATGAAATTAAGAAACCCAAATGAAAGGGCACATTTTCTGCATAATTGCACAGCTTGTAACCCTTGTAACCAATCATGGCTACATCTCTGTAGCAAGCTTTAGGAGCTGAGAAATCGATCCAAGTTTGAATTAGGGCCTGTTTATGTAGCTGCAGACAGTTCTCTTGTCCTTTATGTTCCACGTTTCCTTAATCTTAACCATCACCTAATCCCTAATTACTCTAACCCCAACCTCAATAAACCTAATCTTAACCATCACCTAATCCCTAATTACTCTAACCCCAACCTCAATAAACCTAATCTTAACCATAACCTCATTCCTAATTATTCCAACCCCAACCTCAATAAGCCTAATCTTAACCATAACCTAATCCCTAATTACTCTAACCCCAACCTCAATAAACCTAATCTTAACCATCACCTAATCCCTAATTACTCTAACCCCAACCTCAATAAACCTAATCTTAACCATCACCTAATCCCTAATTACTCTAACCCCAACCTCAATAAACCTAATCTTAACCATAACCTCATTCCTAATTATTCCAACCCCAACCTCAATAAGCCTAATCTTAACCATAACCTAATCCCTAATTACTCTAACCCCAACCTCAATAGACTCATCTCAACGATGACCTTACCCCAATTATTTACCATAACCCAACCCCTAATTACTCTAACCCTAAGCTTAATAAACCTAATTTCAACCCAATTCCCAATTATTCCAACCCCAACCACAATAAACTCCATTTCAACCATAACCCAACTCCCAATTATTCTAACCCTAATCCTAATAAACCTTCCAACTAGAACCTAACCTTCATTTACACTGTCCCCAATCACAATAAATGAAATTTCAATTATAGTTCAGTCCATAATTATATCAACTCTAACCTTAATAAACCTAATTACAACTTCAACCCAATTTCCAAGTACTTTAAATTCAATACACTGAAGCTCTACTACAACCTAATCTTTGATCATCCTAGCCCTGACCCCAAATAAACTGAATTTTAACCGCAATCTAATCACCCATCATCCTAACCCCAATTTAGATTAAAACTAGACTGACTACAACCCACCCTACCTACAATTAATTCAACTTCGACCTCAATAGATATATTTCTAACCCTGACCTACCTTAACCACCTTGACCATAAATTATACAATATAATTGATTGACCTAAAACATAATTTAAAATGGAAACCCCCAAAATAAATCGATATCCTATGTAATATTAATGAAATAAAAAAGGAATAAGGAAAAAAAGGTTATACCACAAGAGGGACACCTGAGGGCGCCACAGTCAACATGAAGTCCTCGAGGATGTTTGGGTATGGATATGGACGTTTGTGTAATATTTTTTGCCACAAGCAAACCAAGAATACACACCGTAGAGAAGTTTAAAGAGCCAAGCGCGCTGAGAACACGACGGTAAACACTTTACAACATGTGTACATAACTAAACATATACTAACACCTAACTACCAGTTTATTAACAATGAATTAATACATCGACTGATAGTGAGTGCATCATGAATTATTGATGAATTAATGATATGTATACATTAACAAATTAATGAGTGACATATGAATAGACTAGGGTTAAATTGGGCCTATTCGGTGCGTACTCTCTCTTAAGCTGGGAAGCCTCGACTTCCCGGCTTGACGGAATCCTAAGGCACCGCTCATTTTTGATCCTCTGCTGCCATCTTTTGGAATAGTCATGCCACATCACTTAGTATGATTTCAGGTTTTTCAACAGCTCGTATTCCAAAAAATACCAAACCTTGGCTACCTGATAAGTCAGAAGAATGTCAACCGAACTGTTCACATCTTGTTCAATCGATTCAGGTACTTTACTGTTCTGTTCCTTTATTTTTTATTGTTATTTTTTAACATTACACACACTGCCAATTGCCTGTGTGTGTGTGTGTGTGTGTGTGTGTGTGTGTGTGTGTCTGTGTCTGTGTCTGTGTGTGTGTGTGTGTGTGTGTGTGTGTCCACGTACTCGGCCCATGAATCTCATTCTGATACCAGGGGTTACCATTCGTGTTCTTGAACGATTATTGCATTTTTGTGCTTATCATATGTTTTGTTTTGTTTTTTTTGTGTGTGTGTTGTGTGTCATAGGTTCGTGGTCTCGTGGATGTGTGGGTCGTGTGCTGCCCACCTCGGCCACGGACGGATCTTCTGCTCCAAGTCTGACTCGGATCATGTCCTGCTGAAATAAATAAATAAAAGGTAGGCAAATAGTTAGACATACACATGGATTGATGGATGCTTTACTGATCCCCAAGGAAATAAAAGTCCCTGTGGTACAATACAACACACATCATTGACATTACAAACCAGCAAAAAGGACATGTTTGAGTTTCAACCAATGGGATTCCAAACATTTGCATACGGCCAATAGGAGAGCAGACATTTGCATACTGCTACCTCCAGCCAATAGGAGAGCAAAGATTAGCATACGTCTCATTTCAATGCCACTAATTTGAATGCCGCCTCTGGTTTTAACTCTTAACCTAACCCTAACCCTAACCCTAACCCTAACCCTAACCCTAACCCTAACCCTAAACCTAAACCTAACCCTAAACCTAATCTTAACCATCACCTAATCCCTAATTACTCTAACCCCAACCTCAATAAACCTAATCTTAACCATAACCTCATTCCTAATTATTCCAACCCCAACCTCAATAAGCCTAATCTTAACCATAACCTAATCCCTAATTACTCTAACCCCAACCTCAATAAACCTAATCTTAACCATCACCTAATCCCTAATTACTCTAACCCCAACCTCAATAAACCTAATCTTAACCATCACCTAATCCCTAATTACTCTAACCCCAACCTCAATAAACCTAATCTTAACCATAACCTCATTCCTAATTATTCCAACCCCAACCTCAATAAGCCTAATCTTAACCATAACCTAATCCCTAATTACTCTAACCCCAACCTCAATAGACTCATCTCAACGATGACCTTACCCCAATTATTTACCATAACCCAACCCCTAATTACTCTAACCCTAAGCTTAATAAACCTAATTTCAACCCAATTCCCAATTATTCCAACCCCAACCACAATAAACTCCATTTCAACCATAACCCAACTCCCAATTATTCTAACCCTAATCCTAATAAACCTTCCAACTAGAACCTAACCTTCATTTACACTGTCCCCAATCACAATAAATGAAATTTCAATTATAGTTCAGTCCATAATTATATCAACTCTAACCTTAATAAACCTAATTACAACTTCAACCCAATTTCCAAGTACTTTAAATTCAATACACTGAAGCTCTACTACAACCTAATCTTTGATCATCCTAGCCCTGACCCCAAATAAACTGAATTTTAACCGCAATCTAATCACCCATCATCCTAACCCCAATTTAGATTAAAACTAGACTGACTACAACCCACCCTACCTACAATTAATTCAACTTCGACCTCAATAGATATATTTCTAACCCTGACCTACCTTAACCACCTTGACCATAAATTATACAATATAATTGATTGACCTAAAACATAATTTAAAATGGAAACCCCCAAAATAAATCGATATCCTATGTAATATTAATGAAATAAAAAAGGAATAAGGAAAAAAAGGTTATACCACAAGAGGGACACCTGAGGGCGCCACAGTCAACATGAAGTCCTCGAGGATGTTTGGGTATGGATATGGACGTTTGTGTAATATTTTTTGCCACAAGCAAACCAAGAATACACACCGTAGAGAAGTTTAAAGAGCCAAGCGCGCTGAGAACACGACGGTAAACACTTTACAACATGTGTACATAACTAAACATATACTAACACCTAACTACCAGTTTATTAACAATGAATTAATACATCGACTGATAGTGAGTGCATCATGAATTATTGATGAATTAATGATATGTATACATTAACAAATTAATGAGTGACATATGAATAGACTAGGGTTAAATTGGGCCTATTCGGTGCGTACTCTCTCTTAAGCTGGGAAGCCTCGACTTCCCGGCTTGACGGAATCCTAAGGCACCGCTCATTTTTGATCCTCTGCTGCCATCTTTTGGAATAGTCATGCCACATCACTTAGTATGATTTCAGGTTTTTCAACAGCTCGTATTCCAAAAAATACCAAACCTTGGCTACCTGATAAGTCAGAAGAATGTCAACCGAACTGTTCACATCTTGTTCAATCGATTCAGGTACTTTACTGTTCTGTTCCTTTATTTTTTATTGTTATTTTTTAACATTACACACACTGCCAATTGCCTGTGTGTGTGTGTGTGTGTGTGTGTGTGTGTGTGTGTGTCTGTGTCTGTGTCTGTGTGTGTGTGTGTGTGTGTGTGTGTGTCCACGTACTCGGCCCATGAATCTCATTCTGATACCAGGGGTTACCATTCGTGTTCTTGAACGATTATTGCATTTTTGTGCTTATCATATGTTTTTTTTTTTTTTTTTTGTGTGTGTGTTGTGTGTCATAGGTTCGTGGTCTCGTGGATGTGTGGGTCGTGTGCTGCCCACCTCGGCCACGGACGGATCTTCTGCTCCAAGTCTGACTCGGATCATGTCCTGCTGAAATAAATAAATAAAAGGTAGGCAAATAGTTAGACATACACATGGATTGATGGATGCTTTACTGATCCCCAAGGAAATAAAAGTCCCTGTGGTACAATACAACACACATCATTGACATTACAAACCAGCAAAAAGGACATGTTTGAGTTTCAACCAATGGGATTCCAAACATTTGCATACGGCCAATAGGAGAGCAGACATTTGCATACTGCTACCTCCAGCCAATAGGAGAGCAAAGATTAGCATACGTCTCATTTCAATGCCACTAATTTGAATGCCGCCTCTGGTTTTAACTCTTAACCTATGAGCAAAACCCTAACCACGCCCCCAATCCAAGGCCTAACCCCAAGCTAACCCCAGACTTACTGAAAGCTGGCACCTGCTGTTTAGGTTAGGAACTGCATCTAACCCCAAGCTAACCCCAGACTTACTGAAAGCTGGCACCTGCTGTTTAGGTTAGGAACTGCATCTAACCCCAAGCTAACCCCAGACTTACTGAAAGCTGGCACCTGCTGTTTAGGTTAGGAACTGCATCTAACCCCAAGCTAACCCCAGACTTACTGAAAGCTGGCACCTGCTGTTTAGGTTAGGAACTGCATCTAACCCCAAGCTAACCCCAGACTTACTGAAAGCTGGCACCTGCTGTTTAGGTTAGGAACTGCATCTAACCCCACATGAAATTAAGAAACCCAAATGAAAGGGCACATTTTCTGCATAATTGCACAGCTTGTAACCCTTGTAACCAATCATGGCTACATCTCTGTAGCAAGCTTTAGGAGCTGAGAAATCGATCCAAGTTTGAATTAGGGCCTGTTTATGTAGCTGCAGACAGTTCTCTTGTCCTTTATGTTCCACGTTTCCTTAATCTTAACCATCACCTAATCCCTAATTACTCTAACCCCAACCTCAATAAACCTAATCTTAACCATCACCTAATCCCTAATTACTCTAACCCCAACCTCAATAAACCTAATCTTAACCATAACCTCATTCCTAATTATTCCAACCCCAACCTCAATAAGCCTAATCTTAACCATAACCTAATCCCTAATTACTCTAACCCCAACCTCAATAAACCTAATCTTAACCATCACCTAATCCCTAATTACTCTAACCCCAACCTCAATAAACCTAATCTTAACCATCACCTAATCCCTAATTACTCTAACCCCAACCTCAATAAACCTAATCTTAACCATAACCTCATTCCTAATTATTCCAACCCCAACCTCAATAAGCCTAATCTTAACCATAACCTAATCCCTAATTACTCTAACCCCAACCTCAATAGACTCATCTCAACGATGACCTTACCCCAATTATTTACCATAACCCAACCCCTAATTACTCTAACCCTAAGCTTAATAAACCTAATTTCAACCCAATTCCCAATTATTCCAACCCCAACCACAATAAACTCCATTTCAACCATAACCCAACTCCCAATTATTCTAACCCTAATCCTAATAAACCTTCCAACTAGAACCTAACCTTCATTTACACTGTCCCCAATCACAATAAATGAAATTTCAATTATAGTTCAGTCCATAATTATATCAACTCTAACCTTAATAAACCTAATTACAACTTCAACCCAATTTCCAAGTACTTTAAATTCAATACACTGAAGCTCTACTACAACCTAATCTTTGATCATCCTAGCCCTGACCCCAAATAAACTGAATTTTAACCGCAATCTAATCACCCATCATCCTAACCCCAATTTAGATTAAAACTAGACTGACTACAACCCACCCTACCTACAATTAATTCAACTTCGACCTCAATAGATATATTTCTAACCCTGACCTACCTTAACCACCTTGACCATAAATTATACAATATAATTGATTGACCTAAAACATAATTTAAAATGGAAACCCCCAAAATAAATCGATATCCTATGTAATATTAATGAAATAAAAAAGGAATAAGGAAAAAAAGGTTATACCACAAGAGGGACACCTGAGGGCGCCACAGTCAACATGAAGTCCTCGAGGATGTTTGGGTATGGATATGGACGTTTGTGTAATATTTTTTGCCACAAGCAAACCAAGAATACACACCGTAGAGAAGTTTAAAGAGCCAAGCGCGCTGAGAACACGACGGTAAACACTTTACAACATGTGTACATAACTAAACATATACTAACACCTAACTACCAGTTTATTAACAATGAATTAATACATCGACTGATAGTGAGTGCATCATGAATTATTGATGAATTAATGATATGTATACATTAACAAATTAATGAGTGACATATGAATAGACTAGGGTTAAATTGGGCCTATTCGGTGCGTACTCTCTCTTAAGCTGGGAAGCCTCGACTTCCCGGCTTGACGGAATCCTAAGGCACCGCTCATTTTTGATCCTCTGCTGCCATCTTTTGGAATAGTCATGCCACATCACTTAGTATGATTTCAGGTTTTTCAACAGCTCGTATTCCAAAAAATACCAAACCTTGGCTACCTGATAAGTCAGAAGAATGTCAACCGAACTGTTCACATCTTGTTCAATCGATTCAGGTACTTTACTGTTCTGTTCCTTTATTTTTTATTGTTATTTTTTAACATTACACACACTGCCAATTGCCTGTGTGTGTGTGTGTGTGTGTGTGTGTGTGTGTGTGTGTCTGTGTCTGTGTCTGTGTGTGTGTGTGTGTGTGTGTGTGTGTCCACGTACTCGGCCCATGAATCTCATTCTGATACCAGGGGTTACCATTCGTGTTCTTGAACGATTATTGCATTTTTGTGCTTATCATATGTTTTGTTTTGTTTTTTTTGTGTGTGTGTTGTGTGTCATAGGTTCGTGGTCTCGTGGATGTGTGGGTCGTGTGCTGCCCACCTCGGCCACGGACGGATCTTCTGCTCCAAGTCTGACTCGGATCATGTCCTGCTGAAATAAATAAATAAAAGGTAGGCAAATAGTTAGACATACACATGGATTGATGGATGCTTTACTGATCCCCAAGGAAATAAAAGTCCCTGTGGTACAATACAACACACATCATTGACATTACAAACCAGCAAAAAGGACATGTTTGAGTTTCAACCAATGGGATTCCAAACATTTGCATACGGCCAATAGGAGAGCAGACATTTGCATACTGCTACCTCCAGCCAATAGGAGAGCAAAGATTAGCATACGTCTCATTTCAATGCCACTAATTTGAATGCCGCCTCTGGTTTTAACTCTTAACCTAACCCTAACCCTAACCCTAACCCTAACCCTAACCCTAACCCTAACCCTAACCCTAACCCTAACCCTAATTACTCTAACCCCAACCTCAATAAACCTAATCTTAACCATCACCTAATCCCTAATTACTCTAACCCCAACCTCAATAAACCTAATCTTAACCATCACCTCATTCCTAATTATTCCAACCCCAACCTCAATAAGCCTAATCTTAACCATAACCTAATCCCTAATTACTCTAACCCCAACCTCAATAGACTCATCTCAACGATGACCTTACCCCAATTATTTACCATAACCCAACCCCTAATTACTCTAACCCTAAGCTTAATAAACCTAATTTCAACCCAATTCCCAATTATTCCAACCCCAACCACAATAAACTCCATTTCAACCATAACCCAACTCCCAATTATTCTAACCCTAATCCTAATAAACCTTCCAACTAGAACCTAACCTTCATTTACACTGTCCCCAATCACAATAAATGAAATTTCAATTATAGTTCAGTCCATAATTATATCAACTCTAACCTTAATAAACCTAATTACAACTTCAACCCAATTTCCAAGTACTTTAAATTCAATACACTGAAGCTCTACTACAACCTAATCTTTGATCATCCTAGCCCTGACCCCAAATAAACTGAATTTTAACCGCAATCTAATCACCCATCATCCTAACCCCAATTTAGATTAAAACTAGACTGACTACAACCCACCCTACCTACAATTAATTCAACTTCGACCTCAATAGATATATTTCTAACCCTGACCTACCTTAACCACCTTGACCATAAATTATACAATATAATTGATTGACCTAAAACATAATTTAAAATGGAAACCCCCAAAATAAATCGATATCCTATGTAATATTAATGAAATAAAAAAGGAATAAGGAAAAAAAGGTTATACCACAAGAGGGACACCTGAGGGCGCCACAGTCAACATGAAGTCCTCGAGGATGTTTGGGTATGGATATGGACGTTTGTGTAATATTTTTTGCCACAAGCAAACCAAGAATACACACCGTAGAGAAGTTTAAAGAGCCAAGCGCGCTGAGAACACGACGGTAAACACTTTACAACATGTGTACATAACTAAACATATACTAACACCTAACTACCAGTTTATTAACAATGAATTAATACATCGACTGATAGTGAGTGCATCATGAATTATTGATGAATTAATGATATGTATACATTAACAAATTAATGAGTGACATATGAATAGACTAGGGTTAAATTGGGCCTATTCGGTGCGTACTCTCTCTTAAGCTGGGAAGCCTCGACTTCCCGGCTTGACGGAATCCTAAGGCACCGCTCATTTTTGATCCTCTGCTTCCATCTTTTGGAATAGTCATGCCACATCACTTAGTATGATTTCAGGTTTTTCAACAGCTCGTATTCCAAAAAATACCAAACCTTGGCTACCTGATAAGTCAGAAGAATGTCAACCGAACTGTTCACATCTTGTTCAATCGATTCAGGTACTTTACTGTTCTGTTCCTTTATTTTTTATTGTTATTTTTTAACATTACACACACTGCCAATTGCCTGTGTGTGTGTGTGTGTGTGTGTGTGTGTGTGTGTGTGTGTGTCTGTGTCTGTGTCTGTGTGTGTGTGTGTGTGTGTGTGTGTGTCCACGTACTCGGCCCATGAATCTCATTCTGATACCAGGGGTTACCATTCGTGTTCTTGAACGATTATTGCATTTTTGTGCTTATCATATGTTTTGTTTTGTTTTTTTTGTGTGTGTGTTGTGTGTCATAGGTTCGTGGTCTCGTGGATGTGTGGGTCGTGTGCTGCCCACCTCGGCCACGGACGGATCTTCTGCTCCAAGTCTGACTCGGATCATGTCCTGCTGAAATAAATAAATAAAAGGTAGGCAAATAGTTAGACATACACATGGATTGATGGATGCTTTACTGATCCCCAAGGAAATAAAAGTCCCTGTGGTACAATACAACACACATCATTGACATTACAAACCAGCAAAAAGGACATGTTTGAGTTTCAACCAATGGGATTCCAAACATTTGCATACGGCCAATAGGAGAGCAGACATTTGCATACTGCTACCTCCAGCCAATAGGAGAGCAAAGATTAGCATACGTCTCATTTCAATGCCACTAATTTGAATGCCGCCTCTGGTTTTAACTCTTAACCTATGAGCAAAACCCTAACCACGCCCCCAATCCAAGGCCTAACCCCAAGCTAACCCCAGACTTACTGAAAGCTGGCACCTGCTGTTTAGGTTAGGAACTGCATCTAACCCCAAGCTAACCCCAGACTTACTGAAAGCTGGCACCTGCTGTTTAGGTTAGGAACTGCATCTAACCCCAAGCTAACCCCAGACTTACTGAAAGCTGGCACCTGCTGTTTAGGTTAGGAACTGCATCTAACCCCAAGCTAACCCCAGACTTACTGAAAGCTGGCACCTGCTGTTTAGGTTAGGAACTGCATCTAACCCCAAGCTAACCCCAGACTTACTGAAAGCTGGCACCTGCTGTTTAGGTTAGGAACTGCATCTAACCCCACATGAAATTAAGAAACCCAAATGAAAGGGCACATTTTCTGCATAATTGCACAGCTTGTAACCCTTGTAACCAATCATGGCTACATCTCTGTAGCAAGCTTTAGGAGCTGAGAAATCGATCCAAGTTTGAATTAGGGCCTGTTTATGTAGCTGCAGACAGTTCTCTTGTCCTTTATGTTCCACGTTTCCTTAATCTTAACCATCACCTAATCCCTAATTACTCTAACCCCAACCTCAATAAACCTAATCTTAACCATCACCTAATCCCTAATTACTCTAACCCCAACCTCAATAAACCTAATCTTAACCATAACCTCATTCCTAATTATTCCAACCCCAACCTCAATAAGCCTAATCTTAACCATAACCTAATCCCTAATTACTCTAACCCCAACCTCAATAAACCTAATCTTAACCATCACCTAATCCCTAATTACTCTAACCCCAACCTCAATAAACCTAATCTTAACCATCACCTAATCCCTAATTACTCTAACCCCAACCTCAATAAACCTAATCTTAACCATAACCTCATTCCTAATTATTCCAACCCCAACCTCAATAAGCCTAATCTTAACCATAACCTAATCCCTAATTACTCTAACCCCAACCTCAATAGACTCATCTCAACGATGACCTTACCCCAATTATTTACCATAACCCAACCCCTAATTACTCTAACCCTAAGCTTAATAAACCTAATTTCAACCCAATTCCCAATTATTCCAACCCCAACCACAATAAACTCCATTTCAACCATAACCCAACTCCCAATTATTCTAACCCTAATCCTAATAAACCTTCCAACTAGAACCTAACCTTCATTTACACTGTCCCCAATCACAATAAATGAAATTTCAATTATAGTTCAGTCCATAATTATATCAACTCTAACCTTAATAAACCTAATTACAACTTCAACCCAATTTCCAAGTACTTTAAATTCAATACACTGAAGCTCTACTACAACCTAATCTTTGATCATCCTAGCCCTGACCCCAAATAAACTGAATTTTAACCGCAATCTAATCACCCATCATCCTAACCCCAATTTAGATTAAAACTAGACTGACTACAACCCACCCTACCTACAATTAATTCAACTTCGACCTCAATAGATATATTTCTAACCCTGACCTACCTTAACCACCTTGACCATAAATTATACAATATAATTGATTGACCTAAAACATAATTTAAAATGGAAACCCCCAAAATCAATCGATATCCTATGTAATATTAATGAAATAAAAAAGGAATAAGGAAAAAAAGGTTATACCACAAGAGGGACACCTGAGGGCGCCACAGTCAACATGAAGTCCTCGAGGATGTTTGGGTATGGATATGGACGTTTGTGTAATATTTTTTGCCACAAGCAAACCAAGAATACACACCGTAGAGAAGTTTAAAGAGCCAAGCGCGCTGAGAACACGACGGTAAACACTTTACAACATGTGTACATAACTAAACATATACTAACACCTAACTACCAGTTTATTAACAATGAATTAATACATCGACTGATAGTGAGTGCATCATGAATTATTGATGAATTAATGATATGTATACATTAACAAATTAATGAGTGACATATGAATAGACTAGGGTTAAATTGGGCCTATTCGGTGCGTACTCTCTCTTAAGCTGGGAAGCCTCGACTTCCCGGCTTGACGGAATCCTAAGGCACCGCTCATTTTTGATCCTCTGCTGCCATCTTTTGGAATAGTCATGCCACATCACTTAGTATGATTTCAGGTTTTTCAACAGCTCGTATTCCAAAAAATACCAAACCTTGGCTACCTGATAAGTCAGAAGAATGTCAACCGAACTGTTCACATCTTGTTCAATCGATTCAGGTACTTTACTGTTCTGTTCCTTTATTTTTTATTGTTATTTTTTAACATTACACACACTGCCAATTGCCTGTGTGTGTGTGTGTGTGTGTGTGTGTGTGTGTGTGTGTCTGTGTCTGTGTCTGTGTGTGTGTGTGTGTGTGTGTGTGTGTCCACGTACTCGGCCCATGAATCTCATTCTGATACCAGGGGTTACCATTCGTGTTCTTGAACGATTATTGCATTTTTGTGCTTATCATATGTTTTGTTTTGTTTTTTTTGTGTGTGTGTTGTGTGTCATAGGTTCGTGGTCTCGTGGATGTGTGGGTCGTGTGCTGCCCACCTCGGCCACGGACGGATCTTCTGCTCCAAGTCTGACTCGGATCATGTCCTGCTGAAATAAATAAATAAAAGGTAGGCAAATAGTTAGACATACACATGGATTGATGGATGCTTTACTGATCCCCAAGGAAATAAAAGTCCCTGTGGTACAATACAACACACATCATTGACATTACAAACCAGCAAAAAGGACATGTTTGAGTTTCAACCAATGGGATTCCAAACATTTGCATACGGCCAATAGGAGAGCAGACATTTGCATACTGCTACCTCCAGCCAATAGGAGAGCAAAGATTAGCATACGTCTCATTTCAATGCCACTAATTTGAATGCCGCCTCTGGTTTTAACTCTTAACCTAACCCTAACCCTAACCCTAACCCTAACCCTAACCCTAACCCTAACCCTAACCCTAACCAATCGTTGCTACATCTATGCTGTAGCAGCCTCAAGAGCTGAGAAATCCCATTTTGAATGAATTAAAAGTCAATCGGCGTCTATCCCAGTGGGTTCGGACACCAGCTCTGAATATCCTTCATGAACATAATATCATTGTATGTTGTGTTTGTCTGGATTGAGCTTTTTACATGAAATTATTTACACACTTTATGAACAGATTTTGGAAAGCTCTTTCACTTTGCATTGGAAACACTACATTTCAAGCCGACCACTTCTCCCTGCTCACAGCTGGAAACGCACCGCTCGTTTTTAACCCTCTGCTGCCATCTACTGGACGTTTTCGGTTACAACGTCCTCATGTACTTTTAGAAGTCATACAGCACCAGTTTGTAGGACTTTCAAGGTAGAATGAACCACCTCGTACCCCCCCAACGACACCAGCTATCTTTTTTTGTACCCCCACTGCCTAATTACTTTTACTGGGCTCCAATCTTTAAGTCAGAAGAATGTCAACCGATTTTTGTACCTCATTACAAAACAAACCCCAAGCTAACCCCAGACTTACTGCAAGGTGGCACCTGCTGTTTAGGTTAGGAACTGCATCTAACCCCAAGCTAACCCCAGACTTACTGAAAGCTGGCACCTGCTGTTTAGGTTAGGAACTGCATCTAACCCCAAGCTAACCCCAGACTTACTGAAAGCTGGCACCTGCTGTTTAGGTTAGGAACTGCATCTAACCCCAAGCTAACCCCAGACTTACTGCAAGGTGGCACCTGCTGTTTAGGTTAGGAACTGCATCTAACCCCAAGCTAACCCCAGACTTACTGAAAGCTGGCACCTGCTGTTTAGGTTAGGAACTGCATCTAACCCCACATGAAATTAAGAAACCCAAATGAAAGGGCACATTTTCTGCATAATTGCACAGCTTGTAACCCTTGTAACCAATCATGGCTACATCTCTGTAGCAAGCTTTAGGAGCTGAGAAATCGATCCAAGTTTGAATTAGGGCCTGTTTATGTAGCTGCAGACAGTTCTCTTGTCCTTTATGTTCCACGTTTCCTTAATCTTAACCATCACCTAATCCCTAATTACTCTAACCCCAACCTCAATAAACCTAATCTTAACCATCACCTAATCCCTAATTACTCTAACCCCAACCTCAATAAACCTAATCTTAACCATAACCTCATTCCTAATTATTCCAACCCCAACCTCAATAAGCCTAATCTTAACCATAACCGAATCCCTAATTACTCTAACCCCAACCTCAATAGACTCATCTCAACGATGACCTTACCCCAATTATTTACCATGACCCAACCCCTAATTACTCTAACCCTAAGCTTAATAAACCTAATTTCAACCCAATTCCCAATTATTCCAACCCCAACCACAATAAACTCCATTTCAACCATAACCCAACTCCCAATTATTCTAACCCTAATCCTAATAAACCTTCCAACTAGAACCTAACCTTCATTTACACTGTCCCCAATCACAATAAATGAAATTTCAATTATAGTTCAGTCCATAATTATATCAACTCTAACCTTAATAAACCTAATTACAACTTCAACCCAATTTCCAAGTACTTTAAATTCAATACACTGAAGCTCTACTACAACCTAATCTTTGATCATCCTAGCCCTGACCCCAAATAAACTGAATTTTAACCGCAATCTAATCACCCATCATCCTAACCCCAATTTAGATTAAAACTAGACTGACTACAACCCACCCTACCTACAATTAATTCAACTTCGACCTCAATAGATATATTTCTAACCCTGACCTACCTTAACCACCTTGACCATAAATTATACAATATAATTGATTGACCTAAAACATAATTTAAAATGGAAACCCCCAAAATCAATCGATATCCTATGTAATATTAATGAAATAAAAAAGGAATAAGGAAAAAAAGGTTATACCACAAGAGGGACACCTGAGGGCGCCACAGTCAACATGAAGTCCTCGAGGATGTTTGGGTATGGATATGGACGTTTGTGTAATATTTTTTGCCACAAGCAAACCAAGAATACACACCGTAGAGAAGTTTAAAGAGCCAAGCGCGCTGAGAACACGACGGTAAACACTTTACAACATGTGTACATAACTAAACATATACTAACACCTAACTACCAGTTTATTAACAATGAATTAATACATCGACTGATAGTGAGTGCATCATGAATTATTGATGAATTAATGATATGTATACATTAACAAATTAATGAGTGACATATGAATAGACTAGGGTTAAATTGGGCCTATTCGGTGCGTACTCTCTCTTAAGCTGGGAAGCCTCGACTTCCCGGCTTGACGGAATCCTAAGGCACCGCTCATTTTTGATCCTCTGCTGCCATCTTTTGGAATAGTCATGCCACATCACTTAGTATGATTTCAGGTTTTTCAACAGCTCATATTCCAAAAAATACCAAACCTTGGCTACCTGATAAGTCAGAAGAATGTCAACCGAACTGTTCACATCTTGTTCAATCGATTCAGGTACTTTACTGTTCTGTTCCTTTATTTTTTATTGTTATTTTTTAACATTACACACACTGCCAATTGCCTGTGTGTGTGTGTGTGTGTGTGTGTGTGTGTCTGTGTCTGTGTCTGTGTGTGTGTGTGTGTGTGTGTGTGTCCACGTACTCGGCCCATGAATCTCATTCTGATACCAGGGGTTACCATTCGTGTTCTTGAACGATTATTGCATTTTTGTGCTTATCATATGTTTTGTTTTGTTTTTTTTGTGTGTGTGTTGTGTGTCATAGGTTCGTGGTCTCGTGGATGTGTGGGTCGTGTGCTGCCCACCTCGGCCACGGACGGATCTTCTGCTCCAAGTCTGACTCGGATCATGTCCTGCTGAAATAAATAAATAAAAGGTAGGCAAATAGTTAGACATACACATGGATTGATGGATGCTTTACTGATCCCCAAGGAAATAAAAGTCCCTGTGGTACAATACAACACACATCATTGACATTACAAACCAGCAAAAAGGACATGTTTGAGTTTCAACCAATGGGATTCCAAACATTTGCATACGGCCAATAGGAGAGCAGACATTTGCATACTGCTACCTCCAGCCAATAGGAGAGCAAAGATTAGCATACGTCTCATTTCAATGCCACTAATTTGAATGCCGCCTCTGGTTTTAACTCTTAACCTATGAGCAAAACCCTAACCACGCCCCCAATCCAAGGCCTAACCCCAAGCTAACCCCAGACTTACTGAAAGCTGGCACCTGCTGTTTAGGTTAGGAACTGCATCTAACCCCAAGCTAACCCCAGACTTACTGAAAGCTGGCACCTGCTGTTTAGGTTAGGAACTGCATCTAACCCCAAGCTAACCCCAGACTTACTGAAAGCTGGCACCTGCTGTTTAGGTTAGGAACTGCATCTAACCCCAAGCTAACCCCAGACTTACTGAAAGCTGGCACCTGCTGTTTAGGTTAGGAACTGCATCTAACCCCAAGCTAACCCCAGACTTACTGAAAGCTGGCACCTGCTGTTTAGGTTAGGAACTGCATCTAACCCCACATGAAATTAAGAAACCCAAATGAAAGGGCACATTTTCTGCATAATTGCACAGCTTGTAACCCTTGTAACCAATCATGGCTACATCTCTGTAGCAAGCTTTAGGAGCTGAGAAATCGATCCAAGTTTGAATTAGGGCCTGTTTATGTAGCTGCAGACAGTTCTCTTGTCCTTTATGTTCCACGTTTCCTTAATCTTAACCATCACCTAATCCCTAATTACTCTAACCCCAACCTCAATAAACCTAATCTTAACCATCACCTAATCCCTAATTACTCTAACCCCAACCTCAATAAACCTAATCTTAACCATAACCTCATTCCTAATTATTCCAACCCCAACCTCAATAAGCCTAATCTTAACCATAACCTAATCCCTAATTACTCTAACCCCAACCTCAATAAACCTAATCTTAACCATCACCTAATCCCTAATTACTCTAACCCCAACCTCAATAAACCTAATCTTAACCATCACCTAATCCCTAATTACTCTAACCCCAACCTCAATAAACCTAATCTTAACCATAACCTCATTCCTAATTATTCCAACCCCAACCTCAATAAGCCTAATCTTAACCATAACCTAATCCCTAATTACTCTAACCCCAACCTCAATAGACTCATCTCAACGATGACCTTACCCCAATTATTTACCATAACCCAACCCCTAATTACTCTAACCCTAAGCTTAATAAACCTAATTTCAACCCAATTCCCAATTATTCCAACCCCAACCACAATAAACTCCATTTCAACCATAACCCAACTCCCAATTATTCTAACCCTAATCCTAATAAACCTTCCAACTAGAACCTAACCTTCATTTACACTGTCCCCAATCACAATAAATGAAATTTCAATTATAGTTCAGTCCATAATTATATCAACTCTAACCTTAATAAACCTAATTACAACTTCAACCCAATTTCCAAGTACTTTAAATTCAATACACTGAAGCTCTACTACAACCTAATCTTTGATCATCCTAGCCCTGACCCCAAATAAACTGAATTTTAACCGCAATCTAATCACCCATCATCCTAACCCCAATTTAGATTAAAACTAGACTGACTACAACCCACCCTACCTACAATTAATTCAACTTCGACCTCAATAGATATATTTCTAACCCTGACCTACCTTAACCACCTTGACCATAAATTATACAATATAATTGATTGACCTAAAACATAATTTAAAATGGAAACCCCCAAAATCAATCGATATCCTATGTAATATTAATGAAATAAAAAAGGAATAAGGAAAAAAAGGTTATACCACAAGAGGGACACCTGAGGGCGCCACAGTCAACATGAAGTCCTCGAGGATGTTTGGGTATGGATATGGACGTTTGTGTAATATTTTTTGCCACAAGCAAACCAAGAATACACACCGTAGAGAAGTTTAAAGAGCCAAGCGCGCTGAGAACACGACGGTAAACACTTTACAACATGTGTACATAACTAAACATATACTAACACCTAACTACCAGTTTATTAACAATGAATTAATACATCGACTGATAGTGAGTGCATCATGAATTATTGATGAATTAATGATATGTATACATTAACAAATTAATGAGTGACATATGAATAGACTAGGGTTAAATTGGGCCTATTCGGTGCGTACTCTCTCTTAAGCTGGGAAGCCTCGACTTCCCGGCTTGACGGAATCCTAAGGCACCGCTCATTTTTGATCCTCTGCTGCCATCTTTTGGAATAGTCATGCCACATCACTTAGTATGATTTCAGGTTTTTCAACAGCTCATATTCCAAAAAATACCAAACCTTGGCTACCTGATAAGTCAGAAGAATGTCAACCGAACTGTTCACATCTTGTTCAATCGATTCAGGTACTTTACTGTTCTGTTCCTTTATTTTTTATTGTTATTTTTTAACATTACACACACTGCCAATTGCCTGTGTGTGTGTGTGTGTGTGTGTGTGTGTGTCTGTGTCTGTGTCTGTGTGTGTGTGTGTGTGTGTGTGTGTCCACGTACTCGGCCCATGAATCTCATTCTGATACCAGGGGTTACCATTCGTGTTCTTGAACGATTATTGCATTTTTGTGCTTATCATATGTTTTGTTTTGTTTTTTTTGTGTGTGTGTTGTGTGTCATAGGTTCGTGGTCTCGTGGATGTGTGGGTCGTGTGCTGCCCACCTCGGCCACGGACGGATCTTCTGCTCCAAGTCTGACTCGGATCATGTCCTGCTGAAATAAATAAATAAAAGGTAGGCAAATAGTTAGACATACACATGGATTGATGGATGCTTTACTGATCCCCAAGGAAATAAAAGTCCCTGTGGTACAATACAACACACATCATTGACATTACAAACCAGCAAAAAGGACATGTTTGAGTTTCAACCAATGGGATTCCAAACATTTGCATACGGCCAATAGGAGAGCAGACATTTGCATACTGCTACCTCCAGCCAATAGGAGAGCAAAGATTAGCATACGTCTCATTTCAATGCCACTAATTTGAATGCCGCCTCTGGTTTTAACTCTTAACCTATGAGCAAAACCCTAACCACGCCCCCAATCCAAGGCCTAACCCCAAGCTAACCCCAGACTTACTGAAAGCTGGCACCTGCTGTTTAGGTTAGGAACTGCATCTAACCCCAAGCTAACCCCAGACTTACTGAAAGCTGGCACCTGCTGTTTAGGTTAGGAACTGCATCTAACCCCAAGCTAACCCCAGACTTACTGAAAGCTGGCACCTGCTGTTTAGGTTAGGAACTGCATCTAACCCCAAGCTAACCCCAGACTTACTGAAAGCTGGCACCTGCTGTTTAGGTTAGGAACTGCATCTAACCCCAAGCTAACCCCAGACTTACTGAAAGCTGGCACCTGCTGTTTAGGTTAGGAACTGCATCTAACCCCACATGAAATTAAGAAACCCAAATGAAAGGGCACATTTTCTGCATAATTGCACAGCTTGTAACCCTTGTAACCAATCATGGCTACATCTCTGTAGCAAGCTTTAGGAGCTGAGAAATCGATCCAAGTTTGAATTAGGGCCTGTTTATGTAGCTGCAGACAGTTCTCTTGTCCTTTATGTTCCACGTTTCCTTAATCTTAACCATCACCTAATCCCTAATTACTCTAACCCCAACCTCAATAAACCTAATCTTAACCATCACCTAATCCCTAATTACTCTAACCCCAACCTCAATAAACCTAATCTTAACCATAACCTCATTCCTAATTATTCCAACCCCAACCTCAATAAGCCTAATCTTAACCATAACCTAATCCCTAATTACTCTAACCCCAACCTCAATAAACCTAATCTTAACCATCACCTAATCCCTAATTACTCTAACCCCAACCTCAATAAACCTAATCTTAACCATCACCTAATCCCTAATTACTCTAACCCCAACCTCAATAAACCTAATCTTAACCATAACCTCATTCCTAATTATTCCAACCCCAACCTCAATAAGCCTAATCTTAACCATAACCTAATCCCTAATTACTCTAACCCCAACCTCAATAGACTCATCTCAACGATGACCTTACCCCAATTATTTACCATAACCCAACCCCTAATTACTCTAACCCTAAGCTTAATAAACCTAATTTCAACCCAATTCCCAATTATTCCAACCCCAACCACAATAAACTCCATTTCAACCATAACCCAACTCCCAATTATTCTAACCCTAATCCTAATAAACCTTCCAACTAGAACCTAACCTTCATTTACACTGTCCCCAATCACAATAAATGAAATTTCAATTATAGTTCAGTCCATAATTATATCAACTCTAACCTTAATAAACCTAATTACAACTTCAACCCAATTTCCAAGTACTTTAAATTCAATACACTGAAGCTCTACTACAACCTAATCTTTGATCATCCTAGCCCTGACCCCAAATAAACTGAATTTTAACCGCAATCTAATCACCCATCATCCTAACCCCAATTTAGATTAAAACTAGACTGACTACAACCCACCCTACCTACAATTAATTCAACTTCGACCTCAATAGATATATTTCTAACCCTGACCTACCTTAACCACCTTGACCATAAATTATACAATATAATTGATTGACCTAAAACATAATTTAAAATGGAAACCCCCAAAATAAATCGATATCCTATGTAATATTAATGAAATAAAAAAGGAATAAGGAAAAAAAGGTTATACCACAAGAGGGACACCTGAGGGCGCCACAGTCAACATGAAGTCCTCGAGGATGTTTGGGTATGGATATGGACGTTTGTGTAATATTTTTTGCCACAAGCAAACCAAGAATACACACCGTAGAGAAGTTTAAAGAGCCAAGCGCGCTGAGAACACGACGGTAAACACTTTACAACATGTGTACATAACTAAACATATACTAACACCTAACTACCAGTTTATTAACAATGAATTAATACATCGACTGATAGTGAGTGCATCATGAATTATTGATGAATTAATGATATGTATACATTAACAAATTAATGAGTGACATATGAATAGACTAGGGTTAAATTGGGCCTATTCGGTGCGTACTCTCTCTTAAGCTGGGAAGCCTCGACTTCCCGGCTTGACGGAATCCTAAGGCACCGCTCATTTTTGATCCTCTGCTGCCATCTTTTGGAATAGTCATGCCACATCACTTAGTATGATTTCAGGTTTTTCAACAGCTCGTATTCCAAAAAATACCAAACCTTGGCTACCTGATAAGTCAGAAGAATGTCAACCGAACTGTTCACATCTTGTTCAATCGATTCAGGTACTTTACTGTTCTGTTCCTTTATTTTTTATTGTTATTTTTTAACATTACACACACTGCCAATTGCCTGTGTGTGTGTGTGTGTGTGTGTGTGTGTGTGTGTGTCTGTGTCTGTGTCTGTGTGTGTGTGTGTGTGTGTGTGTGTCCACGTACTCGGCCCATGAATCTCATTCTGATACCAGGGGTTACCATTCGTGTTCTTGAACGATTATTGCATTTTTGTGCTTATCATATGTTTTGTTTTGTTTTTTTTGTGTGTGTGTTGTGTGTCATAGGTTCGTGGTCTCGTGGATGTGTGGGTCGTGTGCTGCCCACCTCGGCCACGGACGGATCTTCTGCTCCAAGTCTGACTCGGATCATGTCCTGCTGAAATAAATAAATAAAAGGTAGGCAAATAGTTAGACATACACATGGATTGATGGATGCTTTACTGATCCCCAAGGAAATAAAAGTCCCTGTGGTACAATACAACACACATCATTGACATTACAAACCAGCAAAAAGGACATGTTTGAGTTTCAACCAATGGGATTCCAAACATTTGCATACGGCCAATAGGAGAGCAGACATTTGCATACTGCTACCTCCAGCCAATAGGAGAGCAAAGATTAGCATACGTCTCATTTCAATGCCACTAATTTGAATGCCGCCTCTGGTTTTAACTCTTAACCTATGAGCAAAACCCTAACCACGCCCCCAATCCAAGGCCTAACCCCAAGCTAACCCCAGACTTACTGCAAGGTGGCACCTGCTGTTTAGGTTAGGAACTGCATCTAACCCCAAGCTAACCCCAGACTTACTGAAAGCTGGCACCTGCTGTTTAGGTTAGGAACTGCATCTAACCCCACATGAAATTAAGAAACCCAAATGAAAGGGCACATTTTCTGCATAATTGCACAGCTTGTAACCCTTGTAACCAATCATGGCTACATCTCTGTAGCAAGCTTTAGGAGCTGAGAAATCGATCCAAGTTTGAATTAGGGCCTGTTTATGTAGCTGCAGACAGTTCTCTTGTCCTTTATGTTCCACGTTTCCTTAATTTTAACCATAACCTAATCCCTAATTATTCTAACCCCAACCTCAATAAACCTAATCTTAACCATTACCTAATCCCTAATTATTCTAACCCCAACCTCAATAAACCTAATCTTAACCATTACCTAATCCCTAATTACTCTAACCCCAACCTCAATAAACCTAATCTTAACCATTACCTAATCCCTAATTACTCTAACCCCAACCTCAATAAACCTAATCTTAACCATAACCTCATTCCTAATTATTCCAACCCCAACCTCAATAAGCCTAATCTTAACCATAACCTAATCCCTAATTACTCTAACCCCAACCTCAATAAACCTAATCTTAACCATTACCTAATCCCTAATTACTCTAACCCCAACCTCAATAAACCTAATCTTAACCATAACCTAATCTTAACCATCACCTAATCCCTAATTACTCTAACCCCAACCTCAATAAACCTAATCTTAACCATCACCTAATCCCTAATTACTCTAACCCCAACCTCAATAAACCTAATCTTAACCATAACCTCATTTCTAATTATTCCAACCCCAACCTCAATAAGCCTAATCTTAACCATAACCTAATCCCTAATTATTCTAACCCCAACCTCAATAGACTCATCTCAACGATGACCTTACCCCAATTATTTACCATAACCCAACCCCTAATTACTCTAACCCTAAGCTTAATAAACCTAATTTCAACCCAATTCCCAATTATTCCCGTATCTCGGACGCCTTTAGGACCAGGGTCACGGGGCTCCGATATGTCGCTCGTGCCTACGCGCGGTCCGTCGTACTCTGGTCCGGTGGGCCTACGACATCCGGTTCCCTCGCGGGACCTCCGCACGTCGTCTGGGGCCTGACGACTACTCGCGTACGCGTCGGGGCCCGTGTCTCGGCCGCCTTTCGGACCACGGTGACGGGGCTCCGATATGTCGCTCGTGGCCGGGCCCCCTCCGACGTGCTCGGTTTCGGTGCGCCTACGTCCTACGGTTCCGCCGCGGGACCCCGAAACGTGGTTTTTTGGGCCTACTCGCGTACGCGTCGGGGGCCCGTATCTCGGCCGTCTTTCCACGCGGGACCGCGGGGCTCCGATATGTCGCTGGTAGGTTGGACCTGCACGCCCTGTGCGATTTTGGAGGTCCTACGACGTTTCTTCGAATTTTCCCGATTATTTGACTGAGTGTAGACTAGGGTCAGATCGGCCGCATTCTCTTAATCCGGGAACCTTGCACCATATGGTCGCTGCTTCCCGGCTTAAGGATCTGACCTCTGCAGGGCATGTTCGGAACTGCATCGACATTAAGAAAAGGAAATAAGAAACCCGATGAAACGGCACATTTTCCAGTGTTAGTGCACAGCTTGAAGTTTGTTCTTCTGACCAATCGTTGCTACATCTATGCTGTAGCAGCCTCAAGAGCTGAGAAATCCCATTTTGAATGAATTAAAAGTCAATCGGCGTCTATCCCAGTGGGTTCGGACACCAGCTCTGAATATCCTTCATGAACATAATATCATTGTATGTTGTGTTTGTCTGGATTGAGCTTTTTACATGAAATTATTTACACACTTTATGAACAGATTTTGGAAAGCTCTTTCACTTTGCATTGGAAACACTACATTTCAAGCCGACCACTTCTCCCTGCTCACAGCTGGAAACGCACCGCTCGTTTTTAACCCTCTGCTGCCATCTACTGGACGTTTTCGGTTACAACGTCCTCATGTACTTTTAGAAGTCATACAGCACCAGTTTGTAGGACTTTCAAGGTAGAATGAACCACCTCGTACCCCCCCAACGACACCAGCTATCTTTTTTTGTACCCCCACTGCCTAATTACTTTTACTGGGCTCCAATCTTTAAGTCAGAAGAATGTCAACCGATTTTTGTACCTCATTACAAAACAAACCCCAAGCTAACCCCAGACTTACTGCAAGGTGGCACCTGCTGTTTAGGTTAGGAACTGCATCTAACCCCAAGCTAACCCCAGACTTACTGAAAGCTGGCACCTGCTGTTTAGGTTAGGAACTGCATCTAACCCCAAGCTAACCCCAGACTTACTGAAAGCTGGCACCTGCTGTTTAGGTTAGGAACTGCATCTAACCCCAAGCTAACCCCAGACTTACTGCAAGGTGGCACCTGCTGTTTAGGTTAGGAACTGCATCTAACCCCAAGCTAACCCCAGACTTACTGAAAGCTGGCACCTGCTGTTTAGGTTAGGAACTGCATCTAACCCCACATGAAATTAAGAAACCCAAATGAAAGGGCACATTTTCTGCATAATTGCACAGCTTGTAACCCTTGTAACCAATCATGGCTACATCTCTGTAGCAAGCTTTAGGAGCTGAGAAATCGATCCAAGTTTGAATTAGGGCCTGTTTATGTAGCTGCAGACAGTTCTCTTGTCCTTTATGTTCCACGTTTCCTTAATCTTAACCATCACCTAATCCCTAATTACTCTAACCCCAACCTCAATAAACCTAATCTTAACCATCACCTAATCCCTAATTACTCTAACCCCAACCTCAATAAACCTAATCTTAACCATAACCTCATTCCTAATTATTCCAACCCCAACCTCAATAAGCCTAATCTTAACCATAACCGAATCCCTAATTACTCTAACCCCAACCTCAATAGACTCATCTCAACGATGACCTTACCCCAATTATTTACCATGACCCAACCCCTAATTACTCTAACCCTAAGCTTAATAAACCTAATTTCAACCCAATTCCCAATTATTCCAACCCCAACCACAATAAACTCCATTTCAACCATAACCCAACTCCCAATTATTCTAACCCTAATCCTAATAAACCTTCCAACTAGAACCTAACCTTCATTTACACTGTCCCCAATCACAATAAATGAAATTTCAATTATAGTTCAGTCCATAATTATATCAACTCTAACCTTAATAAACCTAATTACAACTTCAACCCAATTTCCAAGTACTTTAAATTCAATACACTGAAGCTCTACTACAACCTAATCTTTGATCATCCTAGCCCTGACCCCAAATAAACTGAATTTTAACCGCAATCTAATCACCCATCATCCTAACCCCAATTTAGATTAAAACTAGACTGACTACAACCCACCCTACCTACAATTAATTCAACTTCGACCTCAATAGATATATTTCTAACCCTGACCTACCTTAACCACCTTGACCATAAATTATACAATATAATTGATTGACCTAAAACATAATTTAAAATGGAAACCCCCAAAATCAATCGATATCCTATGTAATATTAATGAAATAAAAAAGGAATAAGGAAAAAAAGGTTATACCACAAGAGGGACACCTGAGGGCGCCACAGTCAACATGAAGTCCTCGAGGATGTTTGGGTATGGATATGGACGTTTGTGTAATATTTTTTGCCACAAGCAAACCAAGAATACACACCGTAGAGAAGTTTAAAGAGCCAAGCGCGCTGAGAACACGACGGTAAACACTTTACAACATGTGTACATAACTAAACATATACTAACACCTAACTACCAGTTTATTAACAATGAATTAATACATCGACTGATAGTGAGTGCATCATGAATTATTGATGAATTAATGATATGTATACATTAACAAATTAATGAGTGACATATGAATAGACTAGGGTTAAATTGGGCCTATTCGGTGCGTACTCTCTCTTAAGCTGGGAAGCCTCGACTTCCCGGCTTGACGGAATCCTAAGGCACCGCTCATTTTTGATCCTCTGCTGCCATCTTTTGGAATAGTCATGCCACATCACTTAGTATGATTTCAGGTTTTTCAACAGCTCATATTCCAAAAAATACCAAACCTTGGCTACCTGATAAGTCAGAAGAATGTCAACCGAACTGTTCACATCTTGTTCAATCGATTCAGGTACTTTACTGTTCTGTTCCTTTATTTTTTATTGTTATTTTTTAACATTACACACACTGCCAATTGCCTGTGTGTGTGTGTGTGTGTGTGTGTGTGTGTCTGTGTCTGTGTCTGTGTGTGTGTGTGTGTGTGTGTGTGTCCACGTACTCGGCCCATGAATCTCATTCTGATACCAGGGGTTACCATTCGTGTTCTTGAACGATTATTGCATTTTTGTGCTTATCATATGTTTTGTTTTGTTTTTTTTGTGTGTGTGTTGTGTGTCATAGGTTCGTGGTCTCGTGGATGTGTGGGTCGTGTGCTGCCCACCTCGGCCACGGACGGATCTTCTGCTCCAAGTCTGACTCGGATCATGTCCTGCTGAAATAAATAAATAAAAGGTAGGCAAATAGTTAGACATACACATGGATTGATGGATGCTTTACTGATCCCCAAGGAAATAAAAGTCCCTGTGGTACAATACAACACACATCATTGACATTACAAACCAGCAAAAAGGACATGTTTGAGTTTCAACCAATGGGATTCCAAACATTTGCATACGGCCAATAGGAGAGCAGACATTTGCATACTGCTACCTCCAGCCAATAGGAGAGCAAAGATTAGCATACGTCTCATTTCAATGCCACTAATTTGAATGCCGCCTCTGGTTTTAACTCTTAACCTAACCCTAACCCTAACCCTAACCCTAACCCTAACCCTAACCCTAACCCTAACCCTAACCCTAACCCTAACCCTAGTTCAGTCCATAATTATATCAACTCTAACCTTAATAAACCTAATTACAACTTCAACCCAATTTCCAAGTACTTTAAATTCAATACACTGAAGCTCTACTACAACCTAATCTTTGATCATCCTAGCCCTGACCCCAAATAAACTGAATTTTAACCGCAATCTAATCACCCATCATCCTAACCCCAATTTAGATTAAAACTAGACTGACTACAACCCACCCTACCTACAATTAATTCAACTTCGACCTCAATAGATATATTTCTAACCCTGACCTACCTTAACCACCTTGACCATAAATTATACAATATAATTGATTGACCTAAAACATAATTTAAAATGGAAACCCCCAAAATAAATCGATATCCTATGTAATATTAATGAAATAAAAAAGGAATAAGGAAAAAAAGGTTATACCACAAGAGGGACACCTGAGGGCGCCACAGTCAACATGAAGTCCTCGAGGATGTTTGGGTATGGATATGGACGTTTGTGTAATATTTTTTGCCACAAGCAAACCAAGAATACACACCGTAGAGAAGTTTAAAGAGCCAAGCGCGCTGAGAACACGACGGTAAACACTTTACAACATGTGTACATAACTAAACATATACTAACACCTAACTACCAGTTTATTAACAATGAATTAATACATCGACTGATAGTGAGTGCATCATGAATTATTGATGAATTAATGATATGTATACATTAACAAATTAATGAGTGACATATGAATAGACTAGGGTTAAATTGGGCCTATTCGGTGCGTACTCTCTCTTAAGCTGGGAAGCCTCGACTTCCCGGCTTGACGGAATCCTAAGGCACCGCTCATTTTTGATCCTCTGCTGCCATCTTTTGGAATAGTCATGCCACATCACTTAGTATGATTTCAGGTTTTTCAACAGCTCGTATTCCAAAAAATACCAAACCTTGGCTACCTGATAAGTCAGAAGAATGTCAACCGAACTGTTCACATCTTGTTCAATCGATTCAGGTACTTTACTGTTCTGTTCCTTTATTTTTTATTGTTATTTTTTAACATTACACACACTGCCAATTGCCTGTGTGTGTGTGTGTGTGTGTGTGTGTGTGTGTGTGTGTGTGTCTGTGTCTGTGTCTGTGTGTGTGTGTGTGTGTGTGTGTGTCCACGTACTCGGCCCATGAATCTCATTCTGATACCAGGGGTTACCATTCGTGTTCTTGAACGATTATTGCATTTTTGTGCTTATCATATGTTTTGTTTTGTTTTTTTTGTGTGTGTGTTGTGTGTCATAGGTTCGTGGTCTCGTGGATGTGTGGGTCGTGTGCTGCCCACCTCGGCCACGGACGGATCTTCTGCTCCAAGTCTGACTCGGATCATGTCCTGCTGAAATAAATAAATAAAAGGTAGGCAAATAGTTAGACATACACATGGATTGATGGATGCTTTACTGATCCCCAACCTCAATAAACCTAATCTTAACCATTACCTAATCCCTAATTATTCTAACCCCAACCTCAATAAACCTAATCTTAACCATTACCTAATCCCTAATTACTCTAACCCCAACCTCAATAAACCTAATCTTAACCATTACCTAATCCCTAATTACTCTAACCCCAACCTCAATAAACCTAATCTTAACCATAACCTCATTCCTAATTATTCCAACCCCAACCTCAATAAGCCTAATCTTAACCATAACCTAATCCCTAATTACTCTAACCCCAACCTCAATAAACCTAATCTTAACCATTACCTAATCCCTAATTACTCTAACCCCAACCTCAATAAACCTAATCTTAACCATAACCTAATCTTAACCATCACCTAATCCCTAATTACTCTAACCCCAACCTCAATAAACCTAATCTTAACCATCACCTAATCCCTAATTACTCTAACCCCAACCTCAATAAACCTAATCTTAACCATAACCTCATTTCTAATTATTCCAACCCCAACCTCAATAAGCCTAATCTTAACCATAACCTAATCCCTAATTATTCTAACCCCAACCTCAATAGACTCATCTCAACGATGACCTTACCCCAATTATTTACCATAACCCAACCCCTAATTACTCTAACCCTAAGCTTAATAAACCTAATTTCAACCCAATTCCCAATTATTCCCGTATCTCGGACGCCTTTAGGACCAGGGTCACGGGGCTCCGATATGTCGCTCGTGCCTACGCGCGGTCCGTCGTACTCTGGTCCGGTGGGCCTACGACATCCGGTTCCCTCGCGGGACCTCCGCACGTCGTCTGGGGCCTGACGACTACTCGCGTACGCGTCGGGGCCCGTGTCTCGGCCGCCTTTCGGACCACGGTGACGGGGCTCCGATATGTCGCTCGTGGCCGGGCCCCCTCCGACGTGCTCGGTTTCGGTGCGCCTACGTCCTACGGTTCCGCCGCGGGACCCCGAAACGTGGTTTTTTGGGCCTACTCGCGTACGCGTCGGGGGCCCGTATCTCGGCCGTCTTTCCACGCGGGACCGCGGGGCTCCGATATGTCGCTGGTAGGTTGGACCTGCACGCCCTGTGCGATTTTGGAGGTCCTACGACGTTTCTTCGAATTTTCCCGATTATTTGACTGAGTGTAGACTAGGGTCAGATCGGCCGCATTCTCTTAATCCGGGAACCTTGCACCATATGGTCGCTGCTTCCCGGCTTAAGGATCTGACCTCTGCAGGGCATGTTCGGAACTGCATCGACATTAAGAAAAGGAAATAAGAAACCCGATGAAACGGCACATTTTCCAGTGTTAGTGCACAGCTTGAAGTTTGTTCTTCTGACCAATCGTTGCTACATCTATGCTGTAGCAGCCTCAAGAGCTGAGAAATCCCATTTTGAATGAATTAAAAGTCAATCGGCGTCTATCCCAGTGGGTTCGGACACCAGCTCTGAATATCCTTCATGAACATAATATCATTGTATGTTGTGTTTGTCTGGATTGAGCTTTTTACATGAAATTATTTACACACTTTATGAACAGATTTTGGAAAGCTCTTTCACTTTGCATTGGAAACACTACATTTCAAGCCGACCACTTCTCCCTGCTCACAGCTGGAAACGCACCGCTCGTTTTTAACCCTCTGCTGCCATCTACTGGACGTTTTCGGTTACAACGTCCTCATGTACTTTTAGAAGTCATACAGCACCAGTTTGTAGGACTTTCAAGGTAGAATGAACCACCTCGTACCCCCCCAACGACACCAGCTATCTTTTTTTGTACCCCCACTGCCTAATTACTTTTACTGGGCTCCAATCTTTAAGTCAGAAGAATGTCAACCGATTTTTGTACCTCATTACAAAACAAACCCCAAGCTAACCCCAGACTTACTGCAAGGTGGCACCTGCTGTTTAGGTTAGGAACTGCATCTAACCCCAAGCTAACCCCAGACTTACTGAAAGCTGGCACCTGCTGTTTAGGTTAGGAACTGCATCTAACCCCAAGCTAACCCCAGACTTACTGAAAGCTGGCACCTGCTGTTTAGGTTAGGAACTGCATCTAACCCCAAGCTAACCCCAGACTTACTGCAAGGTGGCACCTGCTGTTTAGGTTAGGAACTGCATCTAACCCCAAGCTAACCCCAGACTTACTGAAAGCTGGCACCTGCTGTTTAGGTTAGGAACTGCATCTAACCCCACATGAAATTAAGAAACCCAAATGAAAGGGCACATTTTCTGCATAATTGCACAGCTTGTAACCCTTGTAACCAATCATGGCTACATCTCTGTAGCAAGCTTTAGGAGCTGAGAAATCGATCCAAGTTTGAATTAGGGCCTGTTTATGTAGCTGCAGACAGTTCTCTTGTCCTTTATGTTCCACGTTTCCTTAATCTTAACCATCACCTAATCCCTAATTACTCTAACCCCAACCTCAATAAACCTAATCTTAACCATCACCTAATCCCTAATTACTCTAACCCCAACCTCAATAAACCTAATCTTAACCATAACCTCATTCCTAATTATTCCAACCCCAACCTCAATAAGCCTAATCTTAACCATAACCGAATCCCTAATTACTCTAACCCCAACCTCAATAGACTCATCTCAACGATGACCTTACCCCAATTATTTACCATGACCCAACCCCTAATTACTCTAACCCTAAGCTTAATAAACCTAATTTCAACCCAATTCCCAATTATTCCAACCCCAACCACAATAAACTCCATTTCAACCATAACCCAACTCCCAATTATTCTAACCCTAATCCTAATAAACCTTCCAACTAGAACCTAACCTTCATTTACACTGTCCCCAATCACAATAAATGAAATTTCAATTATAGTTCAGTCCATAATTATATCAACTCTAACCTTAATAAACCTAATTACAACTTCAACCCAATTTCCAAGTACTTTAAATTCAATACACTGAAGCTCTACTACAACCTAATCTTTGATCATCCTAGCCCTGACCCCAAATAAACTGAATTTTAACCGCAATCTAATCACCCATCATCCTAACCCCAATTTAGATTAAAACTAGACTGACTACAACCCACCCTACCTACAATTAATTCAACTTCGACCTCAATAGATATATTTCTAACCCTGACCTACCTTAACCACCTTGACCATAAATTATACAATATAATTGATTGACCTAAAACATAATTTAAAATGGAAACCCCCAAAATCAATCGATATCCTATGTAATATTAATGAAATAAAAAAGGAATAAGGAAAAAAAGGTTATACCACAAGAGGGACACCTGAGGGCGCCACAGTCAACATGAAGTCCTCGAGGATGTTTGGGTATGGATATGGACGTTTGTGTAATATTTTTTGCCACAAGCAAACCAAGAATACACACCGTAGAGAAGTTTAAAGAGCCAAGCGCGCTGAGAACACGACGGTAAACACTTTACAACATGTGTACATAACTAAACATATACTAACACCTAACTACCAGTTTATTAACAATGAATTAATACATCGACTGATAGTGAGTGCATCATGAATTATTGATGAATTAATGATATGTATACATTAACAAATTAATGAGTGACATATGAATAGACTAGGGTTAAATTGGGCCTATTCGGTGCGTACTCTCTCTTAAGCTGGGAAGCCTCGACTTCCCGGCTTGACGGAATCCTAAGGCACCGCTCATTTTTGATCCTCTGCTGCCATCTTTTGGAATAGTCATGCCACATCACTTAGTATGATTTCAGGTTTTTCAACAGCTCATATTCCAAAAAATACCAAACCTTGGCTACCTGATAAGTCAGAAGAATGTCAACCGAACTGTTCACATCTTGTTCAATCGATTCAGGTACTTTACTGTTCTGTTCCTTTATTTTTTATTGTTATTTTTTAACATTACACACACTGCCAATTGCCTGTGTGTGTGTGTGTGTGTGTGTGTGTGTGTCTGTGTCTGTGTCTGTGTGTGTGTGTGTGTGTGTGTGTGTCCACGTACTCGGCCCATGAATCTCATTCTGATACCAGGGGTTACCATTCGTGTTCTTGAACGATTATTGCATTTTTGTGCTTATCATATGTTTTGTTTTGTTTTTTTTGTGTGTGTGTTGTGTGTCATAGGTTCGTGGTCTCGTGGATGTGTGGGTCGTGTGCTGCCCACCTCGGCCACGGACGGATCTTCTGCTCCAAGTCTGACTCGGATCATGTCCTGCTGAAATAAATAAATAAAAGGTAGGCAAATAGTTAGACATACACATGGATTGATGGATGCTTTACTGATCCCCAAGGAAATAAAAGTCCCTGTGGTACAATACAACACACATCATTGACATTACAAACCAGCAAAAAGGACATGTTTGAGTTTCAACCAATGGGATTCCAAACATTTGCATACGGCCAATAGGAGAGCAGACATTTGCATACTGCTACCTCCAGCCAATAGGAGAGCAAAGATTAGCATACGTCTCATTTCAATGCCACTAATTTGAATGCCGCCTCTGGTTTTAACTCTTAACCTATGAGCAAAACCCTAACCACGCCCCCAATCCAAGGCCTAACCCCAAGCTAACCCCAGACTTACTGAAAGCTGGCACCTGCTGTTTAGGTTAGGAACTGCATCTAACCCCAAGCTAACCCCAGACTTACTGAAAGCTGGCACCTGCTGTTTAGGTTAGGAACTGCATCTAACCCCAAGCTAACCCCAGACTTACTGAAAGCTGGCACCTGCTGTTTAGGTTAGGAACTGCATCTAACCCCAAGCTAACCCCAGACTTACTGAAAGCTGGCACCTGCTGTTTAGGTTAGGAACTGCATCTAACCCCAAGCTAACCCCAGACTTACTGAAAGCTGGCACCTGCTGTTTAGGTTAGGAACTGCATCTAACCCCACATGAAATTAAGAAACCCAAATGAAAGGGCACATTTTCTGCATAATTGCACAGCTTGTAACCCTTGTAACCAATCATGGCTACATCTCTGTAGCAAGCTTTAGGAGCTGAGAAATCGATCCAAGTTTGAATTAGGGCCTGTTTATGTAGCTGCAGACAGTTCTCTTGTCCTTTATGTTCCACGTTTCCTTAATCTTAACCATCACCTAATCCCTAATTACTCTAACCCCAACCTCAATAAACCTAATCTTAACCATCACCTAATCCCTAATTACTCTAACCCCAACCTCAATAAACCTAATCTTAACCATAACCTCATTCCTAATTATTCCAACCCCAACCTCAATAAGCCTAATCTTAACCATAACCTAATCCCTAATTACTCTAACCCCAACCTCAATAAACCTAATCTTAACCATCACCTAATCCCTAATTACTCTAACCCCAACCTCAATAAACCTAATCTTAACCATCACCTAATCCCTAATTACTCTAACCCCAACCTCAATAAACCTAATCTTAACCATAACCTCATTCCTAATTATTCCAACCCCAACCTCAATAAGCCTAATCTTAACCATAACCTAATCCCTAATTACTCTAACCCCAACCTCAATAGACTCATCTCAACGATGACCTTACCCCAATTATTTACCATAACCCAACCCCTAATTACTCTAACCCTAAGCTTAATAAACCTAATTTCAACCCAATTCCCAATTATTCCAACCCCAACCACAATAAACTCCATTTCAACCATAACCCAACTCCCAATTATTCTAACCCTAATCCTAATAAACCTTCCAACTAGAACCTAACCTTCATTTACACTGTCCCCAATCACAATAAATGAAATTTCAATTATAGTTCAGTCCATAATTATATCAACTCTAACCTTAATAAACCTAATTACAACTTCAACCCAATTTCCAAGTACTTTAAATTCAATACACTGAAGCTCTACTACAACCTAATCTTTGATCATCCTAGCCCTGACCCCAAATAAACTGAATTTTAACCGCAATCTAATCACCCATCATCCTAACCCCAATTTAGATTAAAACTAGACTGACTACAACCCACCCTACCTACAATTAATTCAACTTCGACCTCAATAGATATATTTCTAACCCTGACCTACCTTAACCACCTTGACCATAAATTATACAATATAATTGATTGACCTAAAACATAATTTAAAATGGAAACCCCCAAAATCAATCGATATCCTATGTAATATTAATGAAATAAAAAAGGAATAAGGAAAAAAAGGTTATACCACAAGAGGGACACCTGAGGGCGCCACAGTCAACATGAAGTCCTCGAGGATGTTTGGGTATGGATATGGACGTTTGTGTAATATTTTTTGCCACAAGCAAACCAAGAATACACACCGTAGAGAAGTTTAAAGAGCCAAGCGCGCTGAGAACACGACGGTAAACACTTTACAACATGTGTACATAACTAAACATATACTAACACCTAACTACCAGTTTATTAACAATGAATTAATACATCGACTGATAGTGAGTGCATCATGAATTATTGATGAATTAATGATATGTATACATTAACAAATTAATGAGTGACATATGAATAGACTAGGGTTAAATTGGGCCTATTCGGTGCGTACTCTCTCTTAAGCTGGGAAGCCTCGACTTCCCGGCTTGACGGAATCCTAAGGCACCGCTCATTTTTGATCCTCTGCTGCCATCTTTTGGAATAGTCATGCCACATCACTTAGTATGATTTCAGGTTTTTCAACAGCTCATATTCCAAAAAATACCAAACCTTGGCTACCTGATAAGTCAGAAGAATGTCAACCGAACTGTTCACATCTTGTTCAATCGATTCAGGTACTTTACTGTTCTGTTCCTTTATTTTTTATTGTTATTTTTTAACATTACACACACTGCCAATTGCCTGTGTGTGTGTGTGTGTGTGTGTGTGTGTGTCTGTGTCTGTGTCTGTGTGTGTGTGTGTGTGTGTGTGTGTCCACGTACTCGGCCCATGAATCTCATTCTGATACCAGGGGTTACCATTCGTGTTCTTGAACGATTATTGCATTTTTGTGCTTATCATATGTTTTGTTTTGTTTTTTTTGTGTGTGTGTTGTGTGTCATAGGTTCGTGGTCTCGTGGATGTGTGGGTCGTGTGCTGCCCACCTCGGCCACGGACGGATCTTCTGCTCCAAGTCTGACTCGGATCATGTCCTGCTGAAATAAATAAATAAAAGGTAGGCAAATAGTTAGACATACACATGGATTGATGGATGCTTTACTGATCCCCAAGGAAATAAAAGTCCCTGTGGTACAATACAACACACATCATTGACATTACAAACCAGCAAAAAGGACATGTTTGAGTTTCAACCAATGGGATTCCAAACATTTGCATACGGCCAATAGGAGAGCAGACATTTGCATACTGCTACCTCCAGCCAATAGGAGAGCAAAGATTAGCATACGTCTCATTTCAATGCCACTAATTTGAATGCCGCCTCTGGTTTTAACTCTTAACCTATGAGCAAAACCCTAACCACGCCCCCAATCCAAGGCCTAACCCCAAGCTAACCCCAGACTTACTGAAAGCTGGCACCTGCTGTTTAGGTTAGGAACTGCATCTAACCCCAAGCTAACCCCAGACTTACTGAAAGCTGGCACCTGCTGTTTAGGTTAGGAACTGCATCTAACCCCAAGCTAACCCCAGACTTACTGAAAGCTGGCACCTGCTGTTTAGGTTAGGAACTGCATCTAACCCCAAGCTAACCCCAGACTTACTGAAAGCTGGCACCTGCTGTTTAGGTTAGGAACTGCATCTAACCCCAAGCTAACCCCAGACTTACTGAAAGCTGGCACCTGCTGTTTAGGTTAGGAACTGCATCTAACCCCACATGAAATTAAGAAACCCAAATGAAAGGGCACATTTTCTGCATAATTGCACAGCTTGTAACCCTTGTAACCAATCATGGCTACATCTCTGTAGCAAGCTTTAGGAGCTGAGAAATCGATCCAAGTTTGAATTAGGGCCTGTTTATGTAGCTGCAGACAGTTCTCTTGTCCTTTATGTTCCACGTTTCCTTAATCTTAACCATCACCTAATCCCTAATTACTCTAACCCCAACCTCAATAAACCTAATCTTAACCATCACCTAATCCCTAATTACTCTAACCCCAACCTCAATAAACCTAATCTTAACCATAACCTCATTCCTAATTATTCCAACCCCAACCTCAATAAGCCTAATCTTAACCATAACCTAATCCCTAATTACTCTAACCCCAACCTCAATAAACCTAATCTTAACCATCACCTAATCCCTAATTACTCTAACCCCAACCTCAATAAACCTAATCTTAACCATCACCTAATCCCTAATTACTCTAACCCCAACCTCAATAAACCTAATCTTAACCATAACCTCATTCCTAATTATTCCAACCCCAACCTCAATAAGCCTAATCTTAACCATAACCTAATCCCTAATTACTCTAACCCCAACCTCAATAGACTCATCTCAACGATGACCTTACCCCAATTATTTACCATAACCCAACCCCTAATTACTCTAACCCTAAGCTTAATAAACCTAATTTCAACCCAATTCCCAATTATTCCAACCCCAACCACAATAAACTCCATTTCAACCATAACCCAACTCCCAATTATTCTAACCCTAATCCTAATAAACCTTCCAACTAGAACCTAACCTTCATTTACACTGTCCCCAATCACAATAAATGAAATTTCAATTATAGTTCAGTCCATAATTATATCAACTCTAACCTTAATAAACCTAATTACAACTTCAACCCAATTTCCAAGTACTTTAAATTCAATACACTGAAGCTCTACTACAACCTAATCTTTGATCATCCTAGCCCTGACCCCAAATAAACTGAATTTTAACCGCAATCTAATCACCCATCATCCTAACCCCAATTTAGATTAAAACTAGACTGACTACAACCCACCCTACCTACAATTAATTCAACTTCGACCTCAATAGATATATTTCTAACCCTGACCTACCTTAACCACCTTGACCATAAATTATACAATATAATTGATTGACCTAAAACATAATTTAAAATGGAAACCCCCAAAATAAATCGATATCCTATGTAATATTAATGAAATAAAAAAGGAATAAGGAAAAAAAGGTTATACCACAAGAGGGACACCTGAGGGCGCCACAGTCAACATGAAGTCCTCGAGGATGTTTGGGTATGGATATGGACGTTTGTGTAATATTTTTTGCCACAAGCAAACCAAGAATACACACCGTAGAGAAGTTTAAAGAGCCAAGCGCGCTGAGAACACGACGGTAAACACTTTACAACATGTGTACATAACTAAACATATACTAACACCTAACTACCAGTTTATTAACAATGAATTAATACATCGACTGATAGTGAGTGCATCATGAATTATTGATGAATTAATGATATGTATACATTAACAAATTAATGAGTGACATATGAATAGACTAGGGTTAAATTGGGCCTATTCGGTGCGTACTCTCTCTTAAGCTGGGAAGCCTCGACTTCCCGGCTTGACGGAATCCTAAGGCACCGCTCATTTTTGATCCTCTGCTGCCATCTTTTGGAATAGTCATGCCACATCACTTAGTATGATTTCAGGTTTTTCAACAGCTCGTATTCCAAAAAATACCAAACCTTGGCTACCTGATAAGTCAGAAGAATGTCAACCGAACTGTTCACATCTTGTTCAATCGATTCAGGTACTTTACTGTTCTGTTCCTTTATTTTTTATTGTTATTTTTTAACATTACACACACTGCCAATTGCCTGTGTGTGTGTGTGTGTGTGTGTGTGTGTGTGTGTGTGTCTGTGTCTGTGTCTGTGTGTGTGTGTGTGTGTGTGTGTGTCCACGTACTCGGCCCATGAATCTCATTCTGATACCAGGGGTTACCATTCGTGTTCTTGAACGATTATTGCATTTTTGTGCTTATCATATGTTTTGTTTTGTTTTTTTTGTGTGTGTGTTGTGTGTCATAGGTTCGTGGTCTCGTGGATGTGTGGGTCGTGTGCTGCCCACCTCGGCCACGGACGGATCTTCTGCTCCAAGTCTGACTCGGATCATGTCCTGCTGAAATAAATAAATAAAAGGTAGGCAAATAGTTAGACATACACATGGATTGATGGATGCTTTACTGATCCCCAAGGAAATAAAAGTCCCTGTGGTACAATACAACACACATCATTGACATTACAAACCAGCAAAAAGGACATGTTTGAGTTTCAACCAATGGGATTCCAAACATTTGCATACGGCCAATAGGAGAGCAGACATTTGCATACTGCTACCTCCAGCCAATAGGAGAGCAAAGATTAGCATACGTCTCATTTCAATGCCACTAATTTGAATGCCGCCTCTGGTTTTAACTCTTAACCTATGAGCAAAACCCTAACCACGCCCCCAATCCAAGGCCTAACCCCAAGCTAACCCCAGACTTACTGCAAGGTGGCACCTGCTGTTTAGGTTAGGAACTGCATCTAACCCCAAGCTAACCCCAGACTTACTGAAAGCTGGCACCTGCTGTTTAGGTTAGGAACTGCATCTAACCCCACATGAAATTAAGAAACCCAAATGAAAGGGCACATTTTCTGCATAATTGCACAGCTTGTAACCCTTGTAACCAATCATGGCTACATCTCTGTAGCAAGCTTTAGGAGCTGAGAAATCGATCCAAGTTTGAATTAGGGCCTGTTTATGTAGCTGCAGACAGTTCTCTTGTCCTTTATGTTCCACGTTTCCTTAATTTTAACCATAACCTAATCCCTAATTATTCTAACCCCAACCTCAATAAACCTAATCTTAACCATTACCTAATCCCTAATTATTCTAACCCCAACCTCAATAAACCTAATCTTAACCATTACCTAATCCCTAATTACTCTAACCCCAACCTCAATAAACCTAATCTTAACCATTACCTAATCCCTAATTACTCTAACCCCAACCTCAATAAACCTAATCTTAACCATAACCTCATTCCTAATTATTCCAACCCCAACCTCAATAAGCCTAATCTTAACCATAACCTAATCCCTAATTACTCTAACCCCAACCTCAATAAACCTAATCTTAACCATTACCTAATCCCTAATTACTCTAACCCCAACCTCAATAAACCTAATCTTAACCATAACCTAATCTTAACCATCACCTAATCCCTAATTACTCTAACCCCAACCTCAATAAACCTAATCTTAACCATCACCTAATCCCTAATTACTCTAACCCCAACCTCAATAAACCTAATCTTAACCATAACCTCATTTCTAATTATTCCAACCCCAACCTCAATAAGCCTAATCTTAACCATAACCTAATCCCTAATTATTCTAACCCCAACCTCAATAGACTCATCTCAACGATGACCTTACCCCAATTATTTACCATAACCCAACCCCTAATTACTCTAACCCTAAGCTTAATAAACCTAATTTCAACCCAATTCCCAATTATTCCCGTATCTCGGACGCCTTTAGGACCAGGGTCACGGGGCTCCGATATGTCGCTCGTGCCTACGCGCGGATCCGTCGTACTCTGGTCCGGTGGGCCTACGACATCCGGTTCCCTCGCGGGACCTCCGCACGTCGTCTGGGGCCTGACGACTACTCGCGTACGCGTCGGGGCCCGTGTCTCGGCCGCCTTTCGGACCACGGTGACGGGGCTCCGATATGTCGCTCGTGGCCGGGCCCCCTCCGACGTGCTCGGTTTCGGTGCGCCTACGTCCTACGGTTCCGCCGCGGGACCCCGAAACGTGGTTTTTTGGGCCTACTCGCGTACGCGTCGGGGGCCCGTATCTCGGCCGTCTTTCCACGCGGGACCGCGGGGCTCCGATATGTCGCTGGTAGGTTGGACCTGCACGCCCTGTGCGATTTTGGAGGTCCTACGACGTTTCTTCGAATTTTCCCGATTATTTGACTGAGTGTAGACTAGGGTCAGATCGGCCGCATTCTCTTAATCCGGGAACCTTGCACCATATGGTCGCTGCTTCCCGGCTTAAGGATCTGACCTCTGCAGGGCATGTTCGGAACTGCATCGACATTAAGAAAAGGAAATAAGAAACCCGATGAAACGGCACATTTTCCAGTGTTAGTGCACAGCTTGAAGTTTGTTCTTCTGACCAATCGTTGCTACATCTATGCTGTAGCAGCCTCAAGAGCTGAGAAATCCCATTTTGAATGAATTAAAAGTCAATCGGCGTCTATCCCAGTGGGTTCGGACACCAGCTCTGAATATCCTTCATGAACATAATATCATTGTATGTTGTGTTTGTCTGGATTGAGCTTTTTACATGAAATTATTTACACACTTTATGAACAGATTTTGGAAAGCTCTTTCACTTTGCATTGGAAACACTACATTTCAAGCCGACCACTTCTCCCTGCTCACAGCTGGAAACGCACCGCTCGTTTTTAACCCTCTGCTGCCATCTACTGGACGTTTTCGGTTACAACGTCCTCATGTACTTTTAGAAGTCATACAGCACCAGTTTGTAGGACTTTCAAGGTAGAATGAACCACCTCGTACCCCCCCAACGACACCAGCTATCTTTTTTTGTACCCCCACTGCCTAATTACTTTTACTGGGCTCCAATCTTTAAGTCAGAAGAATGTCAACCGATTTTTGTACCTCATTACAAAACAAACCCCAAGCTAACCCCAGACTTACTGCAAGGTGGCACCTGCTGTTTAGGTTAGGAACTGCATCTAACCCCAAGCTAACCCCAGACTTACTGAAAGCTGGCACCTGCTGTTTAGGTTAGGAACTGCATCTAACCCCAAGCTAACCCCAGACTTACTGAAAGCTGGCACCTGCTGTTTAGGTTAGGAACTGCATCTAACCCCAAGCTAACCCCAGACTTACTGCAAGGTGGCACCTGCTGTTTAGGTTAGGAACTGCATCTAACCCCAAGCTAACCCCAGACTTACTGAAAGCTGGCACCTGCTGTTTAGGTTAGGAACTGCATCTAACCCCACATGAAATTAAGAAACCCAAATGAAAGGGCACATTTTCTGCATAATTGCACAGCTTGTAACCCTTGTAACCAATCATGGCTACATCTCTGTAGCAAGCTTTAGGAGCTGAGAAATCGATCCAAGTTTGAATTAGGGCCTGTTTATGTAGCTGCAGACAGTTCTCTTGTCCTTTATGTTCCACGTTTCCTTAATCTTAACCATCACCTAATCCCTAATTACTCTAACCCCAACCTCAATAAACCTAATCTTAACCATCACCTAATCCCTAATTACTCTAACCCCAACCTCAATAAACCTAATCTTAACCATAACCTCATTCCTAATTATTCCAACCCCAACCTCAATAAGCCTAATCTTAACCATAACCGAATCCCTAATTACTCTAACCCCAACCTCAATAGACTCATCTCAACGATGACCTTACCCCAATTATTTACCATGACCCAACCCCTAATTACTCTAACCCTAAGCTTAATAAACCTAATTTCAACCCAATTCCCAATTATTCCAACCCCAACCACAATAAACTCCATTTCAACCATAACCCAACTCCCAATTATTCTAACCCTAATCCTAATAAACCTTCCAACTAGAACCTAACCTTCATTTACACTGTCCCCAATCACAATAAATGAAATTTCAATTATAGTTCAGTCCATAATTATATCAACTCTAACCTTAATAAACCTAATTACAACTTCAACCCAATTTCCAAGTACTTTAAATTCAATACACTGAAGCTCTACTACAACCTAATCTTTGATCATCCTAGCCCTGACCCCAAATAAACTGAATTTTAACCGCAATCTAATCACCCATCATCCTAACCCCAATTTAGATTAAAACTAGACTGACTACAACCCACCCTACTACAATTAATTCAACTTCGACCTCAATAGATATATTTCTAACCCTGACCTACCTTAACCACCTTGACCATAAATTATACAATATAATTGATTGACCTAAAACATAATTTAAAATGGAAACCCCCAAAATCAATCGATATCCTATGTAATATTAATGAAATAAAAAAGGAATAAGGAAAAAAAGGTTATACCACAAGAGGGACACCTGAGGGCGCCACAGTCAACATGAAGTCCTCGAGGATGTTTGGGTATGGATATGGACGTTTGTGTAATATTTTTTGCCACAAGCAAACCAAGAATACACACCGTAGAGAAGTTTAAAGAGCCAAGCGCGCTGAGAACACGACGGTAAACACTTTACAACATGTGTACATAACTAAACATATACTAACACCTAACTACCAGTTTATTAACAATGAATTAATACATCGACTGATAGTGAGTGCATCATGAATTATTGATGAATTAATGATATGTATACATTAACAAATTAATGAGTGACATATGAATAGACTAGGGTTAAATTGGGCCTATTCGGTGCGTACTCTCTCTTAAGCTGGGAAGCCTCGACTTCCCGGCTTGACGGAATCCTAAGGCACCGCTCATTTTTGATCCTCTGCTGCCATCTTTTGGAATAGTCATGCCACATCACTTAGTATGATTTCAGGTTTTTCAACAGCTCATATTCCAAAAAATACCAAACCTTGGCTACCTGATAAGTCAGAAGAATGTCAACCGAACTGTTCACATCTTGTTCAATCGATTCAGGTACTTTACTGTTCTGTTCCTTTATTTTTTATTGTTATTTTTTAACATTACACACACTGCCAATTGCCTGTGTGTGTGTGTGTGTGTGTGTGTGTGTGTCTGTGTCTGTGTCTGTGTGTGTGTGTGTGTGTGTGTGTGTCCACGTACTCGGCCCATGAATCTCATTCTGATACCAGGGGTTACCATTCGTGTTCTTGAACGATTATTGCATTTTTGTGCTTATCATATGTTTTGTTTTGTTTTTTTTGTGTGTGTGTTGTGTGTCATAGGTTCGTGGTCTCGTGGATGTGTGGGTCGTGTGCTGCCCACCTCGGCCACGGACGGATCTTCTGCTCCAAGTCTGACTCGGATCATGTCCTGCTGAAATAAATAAATAAAAGGTAGGCAAATAGTTAGACATACACATGGATTGATGGATGCTTTACTGATCCCCAAGGAAATAAAAGTCCCTGTGGTACAATACAACACACATCATTGACATTACAAACCAGCAAAAAGGACATGTTTGAGTTTCAACCAATGGGATTCCAAACATTTGCATACGGCCAATAGGAGAGCAGACATTTGCATACTGCTACCTCCAGCCAATAGGAGAGCAAAGATTAGCATACGTCTCATTTCAATGCCACTAATTTGAATGCCGCCTCTGGTTTTAACTCTTAACCTATGAGCAAAACCCTAACCACGCCCCCAATCCAAGGCCTAACCCCAAGCTAACCCCAGACTTACTGAAAGCTGGCACCTGCTGTTTAGGTTAGGAACTGCATCTAACCCCAAGCTAACCCCAGACTTACTGAAAGCTGGCACCTGCTGTTTAGGTTAGGAACTGCATCTAACCCCAAGCTAACCCCAGACTTACTGAAAGCTGGCACCTGCTGTTTAGGTTAGGAACTGCATCTAACCCCACATGAAATTAAGAAACCCAAATGAAAGGGCACATTTTCTGCATAATTGCACAGCTTGTAACCCTTGTAACCAATCATGGCTACATCTCTGTAGCAAGCTTTAGGAGCTGAGAAATCGATCCAAGTTTGAATTAGGGCCTGTTTATGTAGCTGCAGACAGTTCTCTTGTCCTTTATGTTCCACGTTTCCTTAATCTTAACCATCACCTAATCCCTAATTACTCTAACCCCAACCTCAATAAACCTAATCTTAACCATCACCTAATCCCTAATTACTCTAACCCCAACCTCAATAAACCTAATCTTAACCATAACCTCATTCCTAATTATTCCAACCCCAACCTCAATAAGCCTAATCTTAACCATAACCTAATCCCTAATTACTCTAACCCCAACCTCAATAAACCTAATCTTAACCATCACCTAATCCCTAATTACTCTAACCCCAACCTCAATAAACCTAATCTTAACCATCACCTAATCCCTAATTACTCTAACCCCAACCTCAATAAACCTAATCTTAACCATAACCTCATTCCTAATTATTCCAACCCCAACCTCAATAAGCCTAATCTTAACCATAACCGAATCCCTAATTACTCTAACCCCAACCTCAATAGACTCATCTCAACGATGACCTTACCCCAATTATTTACCATAACCCAACCCCTAATTACTCTAACCCTAAGCTTAATAAACCTAATTTCAACCCAATTCCCAATTATTCCAACCCCAACCACAATAAACTCCATTTCAACCATAACCCAACTCCCAATTATTCTAACCCTAATCCTAATAAACCTTCCAACTAGAACCTAACCTTCATTTACACTGTCCCCAATCACAATAAATGAAATTTCAATTATAGTTCAGTCCATAATTATATCAACTCTAACCTTAATAAACCTAATTACAACTTCAACCCAATTTCCAAGTACTTTAAATTCAATACACTGAAGCTCTACTACAACCTAATCTTTGATCATCCTAGCCCTGACCCCAAATAAACTGAATTTTAACCGCAATCTAATCACCCATCATCCTAACCCCAATTTAGATTAAAACTAGACTGACTACAACCCACCCTACCTACAATTAATTCAACTTCGACCTCAATAGATATATTTCTAACCCTGACCTACCTTAACCACCTTGACCATAAATTATACAATATAATTGATTGACCTAAAACATAATTTAAAATGGAAACCCCCAAAATCAATCGATATCCTATGTAATATTAATGAAATAAAAAAGGAATAAGGAAAAAAAGGTTATACCACAAGAGGGACACCTGAGGGCGCCACAGTCAACATGAAGTCCTCGAGGATGTTTGGGTATGGATATGGACGTTTGTGTAATATTTTTTGCCACAAGCAAACCAAGAATACACACCGTAGAGAAGTTTAAAGAGCCAAGCGCGCTGAGAACACGACGGTAAACACTTTACAACATGTGTACATAACTAAACATATACTAACACCTAACTACCAGTTTATTAACAATGAATTAATACATCGACTGATAGTGAGTGCATCATGAATTATTGATGAATTAATGATATGTATACATTAACAAATTAATGAGTGACATATGAATAGACTAGGGTTAAATTGGGCCTATTCGGTGCGTACTCTCTCTTAAGCTGGGAAGCCTCGACTTCCCGGCTTGACGGAATCCTAAGGCACCGCTCATTTTTGATCCTCTGCTGCCATCTTTTGGAATAGTCATGCCACATCACTTAGTATGATTTCAGGTTTTTCAACAGCTCATATTCCAAAAAATACCAAACCTTGGCTACCTGATAAGTCAGAAGAATGTCAACCGAACTGTTCACATCTTGTTCAATCGATTCAGGTACTTTACTGTTCTGTTCCTTTATTTTTTATTGTTATTTTTTAACATTACACACACTGCCAATTGCCTGTGTGTGTGTGTGTGTGTGTGTGTGTGTGTCTGTGTCTGTGTCTGTGTGTGTGTGTGTGTGTGTGTGTGTGTCCACGTACTCGGCCCATGAATCTCATTCTGATACCAGGGGTTACCATTCGTGTTCTTGAACGATTATTGCATTTTTGTGCTTATCATATGTTTTGTTTTGTTTTTTTTGTGTGTGTGTTGTGTGTCATAGGTTCGTGGTCTCGTGGATGTGTGGGTCGTGTGCTGCCCACCTCGGCCACGGACGGATCTTCTGCTCCAAGTCTGACTCGGATCATGTCCTGCTGAAATAAATAAATAAAAGGTAGGCAAATAGTTAGACATACACATGGATTGATGGATGCTTTACTGATCCCCAAGGAAATAAAAGTCCCTGTGGTACAATACAACACACATCATTGACATTACAAACCAGCAAAAAGGACATGTTTGAGTTTCAACCAATGGGATTCCAAACATTTGCATACGGCCAATAGGAGAGCAGACATTTGCATACTGCTACCTCCAGCCAATAGGAGAGCAAAGATTAGCATACGTCTCATTTCAATGCCACTAATTTGAATGCCACCTCTGGTTTT